>NW_005187626.1:168592-183283 GCF_000239375.1 Pundamilia nyererei | reverse complement strand
GTGCGTGCGTGCGTGTGTGCGTGCGTGTGTGCGTGCAGCACCCATCGGTGATCTGAGGTCCCCGCTGTGATCACATGTATTCAGCAGCTACAGACGGGTCGGATTTCCTGATCAGAGATGAACCGATGAGCACAGCTCAAGCTAAAGCTCTGCTGTTTCTGACGTCACACTGTTGCTCATGTTAAACACGATAAACATAAAGTCACGAGCTCGGTGTGCAGAAAAGGCCACAGACGAGTCTTTGTTACCTCGGTAACGAGCTGATGTCGTTTAGATCTCCTTATATGGTCATCTCCACAAACTGTCTGTAGTTCACCAAAACAATCAAATAGAAAACCTGAAATCATTTTGTGAGGTTTGGAAACCAAAATAAATAAAGTTATAGAGGAACTCTTATTTATAGTTTTGGATTTGTGCGATCACAGACTGTCTGAGGAGGTTTTAGGTGAACATGAGACTCAGAGTCAGCAGCTTTGACAGCTGCAGAGACGACACCACAGCAATAAAAACACTGAGATAAAACTGAACATATAACAGCTACAGACGCACAGCTTTCTGGGTGCTGCCCTTCTGTAGGCTTCCCAGAGTCGGTCAATCAGCACAAAGTGGAGACAGGAGCTAAAACATTTCAGACAGAATCAGAAAAAGATGGATTATTCTGAGTTGTGAATCATGCAAAGCTGCTGTCAGAGTCAAAGAATAAAAGCAGAGAGCGGGAGATGAGCAGAACGTTAAACATGAGCTCAGATGTTTGTTGCCTGCGTCTGTGTGTGCTGCACGAGTTTCACTGCTGTTATGATGAGCTCTGTGCTGACGATGTGTCCCGCAGGAGGTGGTGGAGCGTTTCTGCCTGACAGACGTTTCCCAGCAGTCTCTGGTGGGTCCTTAGACTGTACTCAGATATCAAAGATGGGGGCAGGAGTTTGAAGCAGACTGCTGTAATTTCATATGTGAATGTTGTTTTCTGATCAGAGACGGAGGAGGCCGAGCGAGATCCCGACTCACTGCGTCCTGGCTGACGAGGAGTTTCTGCCGTTCAAAGAAAACACCTTCGACCTGGTAGTGAGCAGCTTGGCGTGAGTACCAGAGCTCGTTTCACTGCAGCTCGTTTCACAGAAAAGGTTTGAGTGACCGACTGTTTGCTGCAGTACCAACTTCAGCCACGAGATGGCGCCTGAGCTTTTTTAATGGTTTCCTACAGTAGTGTTTTATGTCAGGTTCATGTTTTCTTGTTTTTTGTGTCTTTTTTATAATTTGTGTGTCTTTGTGGTTGTTTTCAGTTTGAACCTCGTTCTAACATCTTACTTGCTTATTCTGCGTCTCTGTGCCTGTTTCACAGCTTTTTAATAACTTCCTAAATAAAATTCAAATTCAAATTTCATTTGTCACGTACACAGTCATACACAGTACGATATGCAGTGAAATGCTTACACAACTGCTCGTGACTTAAAGCAAAAAAGACTATGAATAGGATAGGAAATAAATATGAAAATTAAAAAGGGTAAATTTAACTGGGAAGGAATAAAATAAAATATAAAAATTAAAGTTGAAAATAAAATAACTGTACAACAAAATACACAATATAGAACTATATAAGAATGTATGAAGAAATATAAATAAATATATACACAATAACAGCAGCTGTACAAGTATTAACCGGAAATGAAGAATATAGTGTCCAGTGTTGTGCGATCCACATTATGTCTTGTGCAGTGCAAATATGCTTAAAGTGATTTAAGTGATGAAGTGAAACAATGTCTAGAAAGTCCAGTGTGTGTAAGAACTGTATGTGTGGGTCAGTACTGTGTGGGGGTGTGATTGAGAGACCGTATCGCCTGCGGGAAGAAGCTCCTCCTCAGTCTCTCTGTGTTGGTCTTCAGGGAGCGTCATGCTCGGAGATGACGAGCACGTTTCCGGCGTTGGCGGTATCTTCCTGTCTGCAGCCTGTTTATGTTTCTTTTACACTGTTTAATGTAAATGAAGTCAAATATATTGATCATGTGATTTGTGCAGATTATCTCAGTCACAGTTTGAAAAGATTAAATTCATCATATATTTTTAAATGGTTGCTAATGGAACTGAAGGACACCGTGAATAAATAATAACCGATAATCATGTCGTTAGATTTTTATGTCCAGAAATGCAATGAGTGATTTTAAGGTTAAAAAATCAAATGTATGAAATAAAGTGGGTCTAGACTGAGAGGACCAGGGTTTGTTATGAACAACATGTGTGCTCATTAAAACTGCAGCTGAGCTTCTTGCTTTTCAGTCTGCACTGGATCAACGACCTGCCCGGAGCTCTCAGACAGGTGAGACGAACCTGCTGCGATACCATGACTGACTGCAGCTCGCCCGTTAACGTTTCGCTGTGCGCCGTCCTCTCAGATTCACCAGGTGCTGAAGCCGGACGGGGTGTTCATCGGAGCGATGGTGGGCGGCGAGACGCTCTACGAGCTGCGCTGTTCCCTGCAGCTGGCCGAGACGGAGCGGGAGGGCGGGTTCTCGCCCCACATCTCCCCCTACACCGCCGTCACCGACCTGGGAAACCTGCTGGGCCAAGCTGGCTTCAACATGCTCACTGTGGTGAGTCAGCGTGGCTGCATTTGTTAAACACGCAGAATGTTTTACATCAGCTCACGGTGACCTCTGACCCTTCCGCCTCTTTGTTCCAGGACATCGATGACATTCAGGTTCATTATCCAGGAATCATGGAAGTCATGACGGATTTACAAGGTACGAGCTGGGAACCATTCGTTTGAATCATGTGGTTCCTGCAACATTCAAACATGGCTCTACAGTCGCCCTCTTCACGTGGAAGCAAAGGAAAGCGAACGAGGATCTGCACCTGATGAGCGCAGAGCCAGAAATGACGACTTCAGTCTGATCACAGCGACTCTCAGAGTCGTCGGCACAGAGCTTTAGGTGACCGAGTCCCAGGACGCCGGCTCGTGGAGGTCCCTGAGTGAACGTGCTGCTTTTAGTCCTCCTTTCATTTGCCTGCAAACAGGCTTCAAACCGAGCGGCAGAGGCTCCGCCTGAATAAGAGAGCATTTCAGGATTCGCTGTTTAAGCTAAAACGGTTTGATGACCTCACTGCGGTTTGATCGCTGAACCGGTTTCGGATCTGAAGTCATTCGTGAGGCTGTTAGTTTGAACAAACTTTCGATTAAAGTTTAAAAGTGCAGTGTTCGTGATGTGCTGTGTGCAGGTATGGGTGAGAGCAACTGTGCGTGGAACAGGAAGTCGCTGCTGCACAGAGACACCATCTTAGCAGCAGCAGCGATTTACAAAGGTGAGTCTGAGCCGCTGTCTGATTGGTGCTAAATGACATGTGATACACTGATGAGTATTAGTAGCGTCAGATGTGTGGACTGGCCGATTTTGTTCGTACCGCCCGGTGCACGCGAGGGAATCGGTCTGCTCCATGTTCACCTCGTCCGAGCAGGAAGCCAGAAAAGGTGCACGTGTACAAACCGGAGGGATGAGGAGACGCGGTCGGGCTGAAAGGAGGAACAGAGGATGAAGAACACCTGATCACCCTTTAACCCAGGGGTCCAACTCCAGGCCTCGAGGGCCGGAGTCCTGCAGGGTTAGACGTGTCCTTGATCCATCATAGCTGATTTAAATGGATAAACGACCTCCTCAACATGTCCTGAAGTTCTCCAGAGGCCTGGGAATGAACTAATCATGTGATTCAGGTGTGCAGACCCAGGGTGGGATCTGAAACCTGCAGGACGCCGGCCCTCGAGGCCTGGAGTCCGACACCTCTGCTCTAGACCCTAACCTGATGCTAGGTGAGGGTTTGAAGGGATAAAGCACTTCTGAGCGTGAGCACAGGCAGCGGTGTAGGTAACAGGTGGAGGCGTGGCCTCAGTTTGAATGAGGTTGACATTGTTCTCACGAGCACGTGTGTGAGAAGGTTCTGGGTTTGAATCTGCGTCTCTGCTAACAAACAAACTTATTCGTAATTAACGATAGTTGAACAAACACTGAAGCCAGTCAGAGCCGACGCCGTGTTTCTGTTTGCTCATCAGTGACGCGTCAGGCTGGCGCTTTAGTCGCAGCGCGGCGGTTCATGTGTCACTGTGTTTTTCTCATGTGCCTGAAATGTTTCAGAGATGTACGGCAGTGAGGACGGCTCCATCCCCGCCACCTTTGAGATCCTCTACATGATTGGCTGGAAGCCTCACGAGTCTCAGGTGAGAACACCTGATGCTCCGTGCGCTTCAGTCATTTTCTGCTGCGTTCACGGTGGAGCGATCTCCATCTTTAGGACGTGAGCGTGGCAGAATAACAAACAGCTTCTGCTTTTAGAAAAACCTGATTTTAGATCCATGACTTCAGCGTTTTTTCTCTTTCAGGCCAAACCGGCGAAGCGAGGCTCGGCCACCGCGTCGTTTGGAGATTTATCAAAGACCGGCCAACCGAGCTGCACGGACCAACCGTAGAGCCTCGGAGCCGACTGTAGACGCCATATTTAATGAAAATAAAATGTTTTAGAGGCAAGAAACGTGAACTCTGATGTACAGAAGACAAATATGATGTTGAAAGAGTTTGTCTTTGACAGGAAGTTGTCTTTTAGAAATCTAAAAATAAAAGCTGACACATCTGTTCACGTGGCTGAAACTTGAGAGAAACCAAACGGTTGAAGTGGGATCGAAACACTCGAAGTCACGTTCACTCAAATATCAGACACACAGCAGCAGCTCGGCGCATGCAGACGTGGTGAAGGCGAGCTGCTGAAGTCCAAACTGAGCATGAAGAAAGGTGGTCAGTGACTGAACGTGGCACTGGTATCACTCCTGTCAGTGAGAGCAGGAAGCTGAGGCTCACACTCACAGACCTGGCCAGCAGATGGAGAAAGAGTTTGAGTTTTGGTCTGAAACTTTTGATCAGGGCTGTATCTGCAAATCAAAAACCTCAAGACCAGAGAGATCAGGCTGATCCCAAAACGGCGTTCATGAGGGTCGCCGCAGGGTGGAGCGCGCCAGGGCGAGTCCCGCCTACCTGCTGTTTAACTGGTCCCATGTGAAATAACCTAAGATGATAAAAATATGTGAATGAGGAACTTTAATACCTGCATATGGGTTTGGCAAATAACTAGAGAAGATTTTTTAAAATAGTGTTTTAAAAACATTATTTTTGTTCTAAAATCACTCTGTGTGATGTCAGCAAATTAGGAACGAGTGTTTGCAGCCGCGCCCTAACTAGCCACCCGTCACTGAGAAGTTCCTCTTTCATAGAAACGCTGCTGCCGCCGCTCAGACGCCTGCAGAGATGCTGCTCTGCCTGCTCCTGTGTGTCCACGTCTGTCACAGCGCTGCAGGTAAGAACGCCTCCGTCAGCATGTTCTCACGATTACAGCTGCAACAACGTAACACTGTTTCCTCTGGTTATCTAAGGAAGATAAAGGCTGTTATGTGACGATTATATGAAGCAGAACAAAAGGACAGAAACTGGAGTCGGTGTTAAGAGAATGAATATGAAAGTGTAGGCGCTGCTTCTGGAGCCGTTTGATCCACGTGCAGGTTTTATTTGCCGTTCGTGTGTCTCCTCTCTGTGGGGCTCGCTGTGTTTCTAACCATGAGTCCGTCTGACTGAGAAACTGAGCCTAAACACACACACATAACCACGCTTACAGCCCTGCCCTGAACCCTCGCCCGCCTCCTGCGACTCAAACGAGACCAAAACTTCCAAAATAAACTTCATGTTTTATTCACACAGACTATAAACTCATCAGGGAGGTGTTGACTAAGCTCGAGCCGGGGGCAGCAGATCGCCCCCGGCTGGCAGTACTAAGAATGCAGGTTTAAAAGGCTTCAGCATCCAGGCTGTAACATCTGGTGAAGTGGTTCTAATTGAAAAAAGAAAAGAAACATAACTCCAGCAGGGCAGGAGTCTGAGGAGAGGAGCCAATGGAGTCAGTCCTGTGGGGCTCCGCCCATGGCCCAACTGTAGGTGGCTGGGAGATAGCAGCTAGATACAGCTGGGCAGTGGAACCAAGTTCCTGCAGTCGCCCTGGGCACGAGGCGGGGGCTGGTGTTCCTGTATCCCCTCAGTCCATGAGAGAGTTGCTTCCCTGCAGCTCTGGGTCAGGGTCCTGACTGCTACATGCCAAATGCAGTTCAGATTACCTACGTGGAGTCACCTGGTGGGGTGGGACTCCATCGTTCGGCTGGGAGACGTCAACGCTCAGGTGGGCATTGACATAGTTGGGAGGGGCCTGTGTTCTGCTTCTGGACTTACATGCAAATCACAGTTTGTCCATAATGACCATAACGATGTCCACAGGCACTGGGAGGCCGGGGACACCTCCACTCCTGGAGGAGCTGCAGCTCACGGTGGTTTTAACCCCAGAACCATAACGACATCATCAAAGAGGCCAGCTTACACCTGCTGACTGTGGATCGCTTCACTGGCACAATTCACATAAACTTATTAAAGCAAACTAATCACATCTCATTTCTTATTATATGAGATAAATTCAGGTTGTAGGTTTTACTGTGAGTCTGTGCTGAAAGGGCGCCAGAGGACGTCTGCCAGTGGTCCTTTAATACACCTGATATATGCGTGACATGCACGACTGCAGCCGTCACAGCAGAGTCACGGAGACTGAACTAAACGAGAAATCAAACAAGCATTCAGAATTTTTATTATCAGGTCAACAAGTCCAGAAAACTCAAGTCTGTCGCCTTCAGGAGCAAAATGAATAAAATGCAAATATTTAAAGTAAAGACATTTCTTTTAAACCACATCGCAGAGCCGTCCATCAGGTTCGTACGCAGCTCTGAAGGCTGCTTCCTGTCAGAGAGCAGTTTGTTGGTTCCTCAGGCTCCTGAATCTCTTTATCTGAAATAAAGCATAACATGAAACAACAGACTAAAGATAGACAAAGGGGAAATGTCCTTTAAATGTTTAAAAGATGAAAATAACTGGAGGGAAGGAAGGCCGGTCAGCGTGGCGTGAGTCAGGAAGCATCTGATTCAGACATGTGACATCATCATTTCTGCTTTTTCCTTGGCAGGAATCCCCACTGTCAGCACACGGCAGCACACGGACGCTGTGCTCACCTGTCCTCATGCTCAGGGAGATGTAACCTGGAGCCGAGCTATAAGAGGCACCCGGGTGACTCTTCTCACCGTCCGTAACGGTCACGTGAACAGCAGTTCGAAGCGCTTCGGTTCCCGTAACAACAACGAGCTGCTTATCAGGAATGTGGTAGAGTCTGATACTTCGATGTATCTGTGCAATGAGAGGAAGACCGCCTATCTGAATGTGACCACAGACCCCAGCGTGGTGGATCGAACAGTCACCGGGAGAAAGGACGACCCTGACCGGAAGGTGACGGCTGCAGGTGCTGACACAGCGCCCCCCTCAGACTTGTGGAAAGTTCCTGTTGGCGTGCTGGCAGGAGCTGCACTGGTGCTGTTGTCCATGTTGACTCTGAGACTGTGGAAAGCCGAGAAAGCAGCGAGGGACACGAGGGCGGTGCTGAGCGAGGTGGTTTACGAGGAGATCGGACACGCCGACGTGGAGCCCTGCCCAGCCCCTGAGTCCAAGGTGGAAACCCCGTACTGCTGCTCTGACGTCGGCAACCAGTCAAACACCTCCACAGCACCGACTGCTCCTCTGTACAGCAACCAGTGCAGGCCCCAACCTGAAGGACACGCCTCCGACACCTGCGTGTATCACCTTACCCAGAATCCTCTGCAGATAGAAAGCAGCTGCCGGAGCTCCTCCTGACTCCTTTAAACCAGTTATCATGGGTGAGGGGCGGGTCTGACTGAGACTCCTCCCCCGCGTCCTGCTCCTCCCTTACTATCGAAGGACCATCACCTCTAAAAATTAACTTTCATTTAGTCAGACCTGAAGGCAGTGACTGAGACCATGAACCAATCAGGAAGCAGTTTACCGAGATCAGCGCTTTCCTCAGCAACTTCTATCCAATCAGAACACAGGAGCCCCTCCCACATGCCCTGGAAAGACCATTTCCATCTTTTAGATACAGTCTAATTATTTTCACGTTGCTGAATCAGTTTTACGTACAAAACGTCTTAAAATATGACGAACAGGCTGCAGCAGCAGATGCAGAGCTTTAATACTATGTGTAAATTTATAAAAGTGATCTTTGAATAAATGATGTCAGTTTATTTCAGAATCACTGCTCTTTGGAAAGCAAAATAATAATAATAATAATAATAATAATAATAATAATAATAATAATAAACTAAACCAGCAAGAAATATTCATGCTTTAAAAGCTTGCAAGTTTTTTCTGCTTACAAATGATTCAAATAAAAATTTGTTCTCAAATTTTCTCTCAGAGGCCTAATGACCAAAGAGCATCAGTTTAAGACTTTAAATATAAATTATAAGAGAAAACCGTACAAGGCACAACACACACACACACACACACACACACACACACACACACACACACACACACACACGGGTTATTCATGTCTTGTGGGGGCATCTAATTGACACAAAGGTCTCCCTAACCATCTACAATGACTACCCTCACGCTAAAACCACATTTTTAGTCTCAAAATTGGGGCTGTTGGTCCCCACGAGTATAGTAAACCTCGAATTTTTGGTCCCCACGAAGATGTTAATACACACACACACACACACACACACACACACACGTGATACGGTCCTGCGTTGCCATGACAGCGTCTTTTGTTGATAGTGGAGCTGAGGCTCAGATAGCTAACAGCTAACGTGTTTAACTCCAGCCGCAGTTTTCTGTCAGTATAATTAAAGTTTCCGGATCCCTGTGAGTCTGCGCAGTGCGGCACGATGGTGAGTAAAGTTTTACTTTAACCGGTGTTTTTTTCAGTCATGTTGTTGTTAGCATGTTAGCTTAGCCCTAGCCTGTTATCCCGATGAGCGGAACGTCACGCGCCTCTTACCCTTCCGTCCTCAGCCGCCGAAGGCTAAAAGCAAGAAGAAGGGCGGGAACGTGAAGTCTTCCACGGTGGTGGACGGTCTGTCCACGGAGGACATGTCCAAGGATCAGGTCAGAGCTGCTAACGGTGCTAACGTTAGCCTCTCACAGTGTGTGGAGGTGTGAGGGGGTCCATCAGGGGGTCCGCGGCCCGGCCCGGCCCCACAGTCCAACACGTAAAAGGCCCGATTATGATCGTAAAATAACAAGTACACTGTCCACTTCATTAGGTACACCTGTAACCTCAGCCTGAGAAAATAGATTTACCTGCAACACAGATGAAGTTTGAGGCTCTGTGTATTTCCTGCAAACGGCAGTTTTAAGCGCTACGTTTCAGTGACCTGAGCGTGTCTGACCTCCAGCTGGAGGACCACATCATCCACCTCCGGGAGGAGCTGGACCGCGAGCAAGAGGAGAAGAGCTACTTCCAGCTGGAGAGAGACAAGATCCAGGCCTTCTGGGAGATCTCCAAGAGGAACCTGGACAAGACGAAGGCCGAGCTGAGGAACAGGAGCCGGGAGAGAGATGAGGCTGAGGAGCGCCACCGAGTCGAGATCGAAGTGAGCTGCGCACGCGATCCTGGAGGTTTATTGTACCTTAACCCTGACTTTATCTCAACTTAATCTTAGTCCTGACCCGTCCTTGGTCACTGTCCAGGTCTATAAGCGGAAGCTGAAGCACGTCCTGTCTGAGCAGCACAACGCCATCACTGAGCTGAAGATGGAGGCCGTCTCTGCGTCCTCGCTGGACGAGAAGAAGCACGTGCAGTCTGAGATCGCGCTCCACAGAAACGTTCAGGGTCTGCAGGCGGAGCTCACGGAGAAGAAGTTCCACATCGAGAGCCACATCAAAGCGCTGCAGCTGGTGAGTCGCTGCCCGTAAATCGATTTGACACTTGATTTTTACACCTGGACACCTCGGTGATGTCACTTCCTCCTTGACAGAAACATCAGACGGAGCTGATGGAGCTCACCAACCACTACGAGCACAGGATCAGAGGTAAGAACACCTGTGAGCTCGGCGCCGATCAGGTGGCCTTTCAGCCCTGGGACACCGACCTCCTCCTTCCTTTCCCCCACGTGTACTAGTTCCTTCCTATTCTTTTCCCACTCCTTCCTCTCCGTTCATCTTCCTTCATAACCTCTGCTGCTGTTTCCCTCCCTGCGCAGACATCGAGGTGAAGTATCATAAGAAGATGCAGATGATGATCCAGGAGGAGAAGAAGAAGCGTCAGGTGGCGGTTGCCGAGCTCGACGAGAGGATGAAGAGTCGAGAGGCGGCTCTGATTGAGGAGCACGACCGAGCTCTGCGGAGAGTCGAGGAGCATTTCACGTCCACTCGGGAGAGACTGCTGACAGACCAGAGGACGCTCAAGGTGAGACCCGTGAGCCGGGACGGAGACTTCAAGGCTGTGACTCAGGAGGCGTGCGGTGGGTGGAGCACAGGGACACAGATTCAAGGTTTTTACACATAAAATAATATTTGGAAACTTTCATTTTCACAGACTTTGTGTTTGTTTGCAGTCCTCCAGCTTCAAAAGGTCAAAGGTAACACAGTTGGACATGAAATAGCATTTTTACACAAGATCTGATGGAGAGTTCAAAGAGTTCACGGCTGCCTGCAGGGTTAGGGTACCGAAGAAGAGCTTAGAGTTCTTCGAGAACGATCTGCTTCGTGCGACCTGTTGGGCCGCTCACATTTCAGCAGATCGGGCAGGAATGAGGATCTCGTTTCTGAGATGTTTGACCAGAACATCTTCACAGATCTGAAACTTCTGTCCAAGCGGTCTCATTGTGACTCACTTCCTGCTGTGGATACGAGTTACATAGCAGATCTTTTTAGAGCAAGTTCTTTATGAGGTAAAATATCTTCTATGTGTTTCCTGCAGAAACTGAAATTAAAGGAAACTTGCTGTTAAATTCTGGATCCTACATTTCCCAGAATGCTGCTTTTTGTTTGGGGCTCACTGCTCGATAAAGCTGAGACCTGCCAGCGGTGTGGCCGTCTGTCTTCACGCTGCGTTTCCTGTGTTTGGTAGGAGGAGCTCACGGAGGCGCAGAAGCAGCAGGCTCGGGTGTCCCGAGAGTTCTCCAAGGCTCAGGAGGAGAACAGAAGCCTGAATGAGGCTCTGCCGGAGGCCCAGCGGGATCTGGCTGAGCTGCGCCGCCGGCTGGAGGAGCACAACCGCTGCAAGGCCCAGATGCTGGTGCGTTGCTAAAAGCTCCACCTCCCCCCACCATGGCGTTGATAGGCCCCGCCCCTGCTCCTGAGGCTGCTAGCATTACTAGAATGGTGATGCAGAGCATTTTTCCTGTTAATAACTTTATAGATTGCGGCTCATTGGGAGAAAGCACCATCAGGTCACATGGTCGCCGGGAAGCTCGCCCTTATCAGAGCAGAACCTGGATAACAAAACAATATTTCTGCTCATGGCTGATGTCATTCAGAGGGAGACCCGCGACATCAATTCTGTCTTTAATGGAGATCATGTGACCACAGCTTCCAGTCACAGCTCAGAATAATCCTTCTTTATCTCATCCTCTGAAACAAGCTCCTCCCACTTTCAACTGACATTTAATATGGACGACCGGCATCAGTGTATTACAATAATAACTATTATTATTATTATAAACATAAATGAGGTCAATATTAAACTAAGCCAGTGCAGAAAACAGATTCATGACCAAACAGGTGACTCAGGAACATGAAAGCTGAGCGGCAGCTTTACGCACCTGGAGGCTTCTCCTCATAAATCATCGGTTGTTTGGATCAGCAATCTCGTTTAAATATGTCACACTGCAGACAAACGATGTTTGAGAGGGGAAATGAAGTTTATAGGATTCACAGAAAGTGTGCAACAGTTAATCTAAATTAGGCAGGTGCAGAAATTTGGGCACCAGAAAAATGACATCAGTATTTAGTAGATCCGCCCTTGGCAGCATTAACAGCCTCTAAACGCTTCCTGTAGCTTCCAGTGAGAGTCTAGATTCTGGTTGAAGGTATTCTGGACCGTTCGTTGACTGGAATCCATGCCACCCTCAACTTTAATGAGACTCCCAGTACCGGCACTGGGCCCATGGCCCCACAGCATGATAGGACCACCACCAAATTGTACTGTGGGTTCTGTTTCCACCATGCACGCCGCCTCCTGTTGTGTCCAGAGAGCTCAGTTTTAGTTTCATGAGTCACAGCAGTTTATTCCAAATTGCAGCTGGCTTTCCAGTCGTGCTGTAGCATACCTCAGGCTTCTTCTGCATTACTCTCTCATACAGCATCTCTTTGTGCACAGTGACACCATCTGCAGCCAGAAGGCATCCTTCCCCTAAACCATGATGTTGAACAGTCTTTGTTTCCAGTTGTTTGAGGCTCCCATGTTGCCACTGAGAACCTGTTCTGTTGGATTCACCTGCATGTAGGTCAAGTGTGACTGAGCTCACCAAACAAATTCTCTGTTCCAATAAAATGGTAATAAAATGGTAAATGGTCTGTATTTATATAGCGCTTTACTAGTCCCTAAGGACCCCAAAGCGCTTTTAAACTACATTCAGTCATCCACCCATTCACACACACATTCACACACTGGTGATGGCAGCTACATTGTAGCCACAGCCACCCTGGGGCGCACTGACAGAGGCGAGGCTGCCGGACACTGGCGCCACCGGGCCCTCTGACCACCACCAGTAGGCAACGGGTGAAGTGTCTCGCCCAAGGACACAACGACAGAGACTGTTCAAGCCGGGGCTCGAACCGGCAACCTTATGATTACAAGGCGAAAGGTATCGAATCAATAAAACGACAAAGGTGCATCAATTTCTGCACCTGCCTAACTTAGAGTAACTGTTGCTCACTTTGTGTAAACTTTATTTCACCTCTCAAACATCATCACGTTCGTCTGCTGTGTGACAGATTTAAATGAAATTGCTGCTCCAAGCAACAGATGATGTATGAAGAAAGATCATGACAATGATCAGAGGTGCCCGAACCTTTGCACACCACTGTAAGTAACTGATGATGTCATCGCTGACAGGAGAGCCGGGCTCAGATGAAGGTCGTGGAGAGGGAGCTGAGAGATCTGACACTGGAGCACGATCTGCTGCTGCAGGCCTCTGAGAAGGTAACCTGCCCCCATCATCTCCTCTCCTGCCTCCATCCATGATGTTGACGGTTGTGACCATGTTGGCGTCCCGCAGGTGCAGCAGGAGCGCGACGAGCTGCTGAAGAAGCAGAGGGACGCCATCATGGACGTGCAGCAGAGGAGCGAGCTGAAGGCGATGATGTTGGAGAGGAAGCTGGCAGCGCTCACTGAAACCTTGGAGAAGAAGGAGGCTCAGCTGTGCGCCGCGCTCTCGGCCTCCAGCGCCGATCCGACGGCAGCAGGCAGCGCCGCCAGCAGGCTGGAGGTAAAGATGGCGCTCGCACGTTTACAGGAAGCCAATCGTTAACACGAAGATGTGCAGATAAACGTCTCCACATCCAATTAGATCCGAGCGCTCACATGTCTGACCTTTGTAGGCCATCGTGGAGCAGAAGCACAACACCATCGCGGCCTTAAAGGAGGACCTGGCTCAGCAGCGTAAGGTGAGCAGTGGTGGGCGGGGCACAGCTCACCTGTCAGCAGCTCAGGTGGTGACTGACCGAGCATTTCTGTGCAGGGGTACGGCGAGCAGAGGGAGGGGCTGAAGACTTGAACCTGCGCAGCAGATCCTGGAGGGACCGGCCGCCACGAACTTCCAGCAGCTTGGATTTGAAAAGAAGTTAAACTCTTTCAAAATAAAACGCATTTCCTCCTGAAGATGTGACTGAATCGTTCCACGAAGCTTCTCCAATAATGTGGAAAGAAAACTTGATCCTTTTGACTGAATATTTCTGCTGTTATTGTTTAAGACCTCACTGCTGCTGCTGATCTACCAAAACAAACTAAATAAAACTTCTTTTGGTTGGACTTTGAATTTGTATTGGTCTGCACTGAAAGGTTTGGTTCTTTTCCCTTAAAGACAAACAGCAGGGATTCACTCCGACACGAGGGCGGAGCACGAGGGCGGAGCACGATCGCTGCACGCTTAGCATGAAAGTGATTAATGTGCAGCTGTGAAACACGAGACCGGCAACAAGGAAAAGAGAAACAACAGGATCCACATGTCAGCTTTTATTTAAATACATGGTCAATGTAGAAAAGTCAGTTATTAGAAACGTCACTGTTTCTGCTTCACTGAGCATCAAACCTGGAGCTCCGCCTTCTTAATTGGTCTGTTACTACGGTAACCTCACAGCAGCTAAAAACACCCCAACATCACGAACACGTCCAGAGGCTACAGCTGCCTGTGTCACCATCCACCTGTCAGTCAGGCCACGCCCCTAATCATGAAAACTTTTAATACAATTTAAACATCCTCGGCTGTTATGGAGGAGGAAACGGTCCAGAGAGCAACCAGTTTGTGCATCAGGCTGTGAAACTGTGTGATTCACTTCTTATTTTAAGCCCAGAAGTTAAAGTTTTAAAGTTTTTCCCAGTGATTCTGTAAAAGGAGTTTTTTTATTTATTTTTTGCTGTGGAGCTGAAGGTTTTCACTCTTCTCGTTAATCGTGGTCACAGTTTCTGATGATGAACTCTGTGCACTAAGCTCAGGCTGCTTGAAACAGTTTTTTCTGGATAAAGTCACTGAGCTGGCTTGAAGTGGGTGGAGCTAAAGCAGACAGAGGCTGAACTGAGATAAAGGGTTTGAGAAGCTTTGGGGCTTCG
>NW_005187626.1:149411-167688 GCF_000239375.1 Pundamilia nyererei | reverse complement strand
AGGCTACGTTCACACTGCAGGTCTTAATGCTCAATTCCGATTTTTTGATCAAATCAGATTTTTTTTGTCTGCTCGTTCACACAAACGCGCTCTAGTGTGAACGCTCAAAGCGGCCGCATGCGCAAAAGAAGACGTCCCACACAACGCGCTCTGTTTTGTTGACAGATGGCCCTTAATATAAAGACTTCGAACTTTACGTTTCCCAGTTTTTGCTTTAAGTTATTTTGT
The DNA here is from genome assembly GCF_000239375.1 of Pundamilia nyererei. Lineage (NCBI taxonomy): Eukaryota > Metazoa > Chordata > Actinopteri > Cichliformes > Cichlidae > Pundamilia > Pundamilia nyererei. The sequence continues at coordinate 167,460 of NW_005187626.1, read as the reverse complement.
TATTTACATAATAATGTAAATAACCTAATAATGATCCTTGTTGCTGTTTCAGAGGAGCGCTGCTTCTAGCTGCAGAGTTCTGTCAGAATCTGCAGATTATACAGAACAAATAAAATGTTCACGTTTCTCCAACGCTGTCTTCCCAACAGTTTCACGGGATGGACAGGAAGCGTTCACGATGTCTTCTCCAGCGCTGATAATTGGTGTCTGTCTTGTGTCAGTGACTAAAACATCAGATATGTTTCAGATTCAGGACCACATGAAAGTGACCCAGGTCAGACCTGAAAATATCGGATTTGATGCGCTTTCGCCTGCAGTGTGAACGTAGCTTTAGTGATGCTGCAACAGGTGTAGGCTGCTGGGGGATTCCCATGATGCACTGGGTGTTTCTTCTTCACCCACTATGTGTTAATCGACCTCTCTGCATCCACAGCATGTCTGTATCCTGTCTTCCTTCTCTCACCCCAACCAATCACAGCAGATGGCCCCGCCCCTCCCTGAGCCTGGCTCTGCCGGAGGTTTCTTCCTGTTAAAAGGGAGTTTTTCCTTCCCACTGTCGCCAAAGTGCTGCTCATAGGGGGTCATATGATTGTTGGGTTTTTCTCTGTATGTGTTATTGTAGGGTCGACCTTACAGTATAAAGTGCTTTGAGGCGACTGTGTGATTTGGCGCTGTGTAAATAAAGCTGAACTGAATTATACATAATGTAGACGCCTCACAGTAACTGTCCAGGTTCAGTGTGGCTGCTGTTAACCGAGGTGTGATCGTTCACCTGTTGTGTCGTGACAGCGCGGCGCTCAGCGATACAGAGATCCACCTCCTGATGATCGCAGTGACAAACAGAGGAGGAGCTCTTCTGAAACGAGTGAAGGTTTAATGAAGTGATTCTAAAAACGCTCAGACCCACTGAGCGCGAGCAGCTGAGCGCGTTACATACAGACCACGGATCGTGCAGAGTCCCACCTGCCTCTGGACAAACACTCGTGCTGAGCAGCAACTGATTGGCCGAGTCTGACGACAGCAGGGAGCCGGAGAGGAAAAGCTGACCTGCACGTTTTCCCTGCTCCTGACCCGCTGAGGCGCCGGGAAAAAGGCACCGAGCAGTTCTGTTTATGTTTTGGTTTGTCAGAGGTTTCCGCCGCCCTCTGATGCGGCGCGGCGGTCAGCCGGTGCCGTGGCTACTGTACTCGAAGACGCCTTTCTTGAAGAACGAGGAGAAGTCGCAGACGTCTCGTTTGGACAGATGGAAAAGGCCGTCTTCGTCCGCTCGGAGGGGCGAGCTAGAGGACGACAGCATCACTCGGAACAAGTTCCTCAGATAACGCTGCAGTGAACCACAGAAGAAGAAAGTCTGCTGTTAGTGAGCCAAAACATTAAGAACACTCACAGGTTAAGTGCAGCTGGCTCTTATCAGACGTCCTCATCATCCTCCTCACCATCATCAGTGCTCTTTGACTCCCTCTCCGTCCTCTGAGGATACCTGCCTACAGCCCACCCCCACACGGACCACAGCCAATCAGCTCAGACTCAAAAACTTTACGTTTGAAGTCTTCGAGTGAAAAATTCATAGAAAATAAAGCACACGCGTCCTGGTCACCTCTCGTTCAGATTACTGTAACGCTGTTCTCCCAGAAATCTCCTTAATCAGCCCCAAATGTTCCTCCACGTACCTCCAGGTGATTCCGCCGCTCGGCGACCATTCGCTCGTCCCGGTTTCCAAACAGCTTCTTTGGCGGGAAATCGAGAGCGGCGAGCTGAAACAGACAAGAGTTTAGAGACGATCACCTGGCGCCAGAACACTGAGTATAAAGGTATAAGCTAGCCTCTTCATCAGGACGTCTCTGTGACCAATCTGTAAGGCTGAACCTGGACTGAGACCAGGTGAGTTCAGGTGACTGTGGAGCACCGTTTGGTCTTTCAGGTGTGCTCCTGCTGCTGCACCAGTCCCTCACCACAAAGACTCAAACCAGCAACTTTCAGATGATCCTTTGATGATCTGTGTTTCAGTATTAAGTTACGAGCCAGATGCGTCATCAGTGTCCTGTGGGCTACGCTGTAGAGCTGAAGGTTTTCACTCTTCTCGTTAATCGTGGTCACAGTTTCTGATGATGAACTCAGTGTGCACCAAGCTCAGGCTGCTTGAAACACAGTGTTTTTCTACTCTGGGATCTGGATAAAGTCACTGAGCTGGCTTGAAGTGGGTGGAGCTAAAGCAGACAGAGGCTGAACTGAGATAAAGGGTTTGAGAAGCTTTGGGGCTTCGACTCGGAGTTCGATCTGTCTGAGCGCAGCACTCACAGCCCAAACCGTGATCTAGGTAACGTTCTGGGCGTCTCTCGTCATTCTTCCGACTCAAACACAGAAACGTTTTTCTGCTGCTTTGATCTGTAAACTGTTCTAAAAGCTGGTGACGTGTCTCACCTCTGGATATTTTAACTTCAGGCTCTTGTGCATTTCCCGGAAGCGGCTGTAGCGTCTGAACACCGTCCACGTCTCGTCCATCACAGTGATCTGACCAAAGAGAAGCACATGAACATCGAGATGATGGACACCAAATCTGAGCTCGCTGATCTACTCAGCCATTCTACAAGAATGACACATCTGGATACCAGTGGAGATGGACCACCAGTTTACTTGACTTATTGGTGACGAGTCAGAAAGTGCACGAGTCTGTCAGAGGAACATTTCTACAGAAAGTAAACCTTCCAGTGTTCGTCTGAGAACCTTTCAATGGCAGCTGCCTCTGACTGACAGGTGGATGGTGACACAGGCAGCTGTAGCTGCTAGCTTCACCTGAGCTGGACCTCTGCACGTGTTGTTGGGGTGTTTTTAGCTGCTGTGAGGTTACCAGCTGTGGGTCTGCTGGGAGACTAACTCCACTGACAACTGGGCGAAAGGTGGGAAACCCAACGGCAGGTCGTCGGTCCATCACAGGGCTCTGAAACTAGTTGCACATCCTGTTTATCTAAGAAACAAGCTAACGACGCCGATCGCACAGGAACAGGCTGACGATGCAAACAAAGTGCGTCCACCCTCAATGCCATTTCACCACTTTAAGTGAAGGCGAGCAACAGATCCAAGCGGGCGTGGCCTGAGAGAAGCTCTGCTCAACTTCGAGGTGAGCAACTGAAGCAACTACCAATGAGAGTGCAGGACACTGTAAATACGTTAGAGGGTTACCAAGGCAACCAGACCCTGGAACCTCTAAAAGCAAGGAGTGAATCGCTTCCAGCGTGGACGCAACTTTAGTGACGGCGGTGGCTCCCGTGTCGACTTTGGCCCGTGGCGATGGTGCTGTGCAGACTGCGATCAAACGACGGTTTCATGTAAACAGCTGAGCTTTTAATCAGAAATGTAGTTATTAACAAACGCGCTACGAGCAACCGTTTACCCCGTGCATCGTTGCTAACCGCAGTAATTCAAAGAACACGCACAGAGCGTGCAAGTCAAAGATGTAACTCAAATTCTTCTAAAGTTCAAATTTCAGAAAGAAACAAAGTAAGAAATGAAAATTGTGGACTTTGGCAGCGTCTTCGGCGTCACTTTGTTCTTGTATTTGTTTTGGTAGCAGACAGAGACACATCATTTACTTCATACTGACGCCAACGCACCACATCTGGACTTCAGACTTGTTGGTTTGAAGGTGTGAGCCCTCCTGTGAATGTTAGAGAGAAGGCAAAAACAAAGTGGATGTGCGACTGAGGCAAATCATATAAAGTACGGAGCCCCCCAGGGGACATGGGAGAAAAAAAAATTACGGAGGAAAAAAAAAATTAGGGAGGAAAAAAAAATTAAGACGGACTTTTGCGAGATCTCGCAAAAGTTTTAGCCGCATTCTTCGGAGGCCGCCAGCTCGAAGCCGACCGGGAGGTCGAGGCACGATGTGCCGGGAAAGCGGTGTTCCTCCCGGCTGTAGTAGGTCTCGACCTCCCGTTAGCTTCGGGATGGTGGGTGTCAGATCTCCAAAAACGTCGGAGCTCTTTTGCAAATATGTGATGTCTTGTAAACCGAGCAGGTATCTGACGTTTACACAACTACATTCACAAAATATCTTAAAAGTGTATTTTGTGACCCAGAAAGAGTAATATTACAACTAAGTAGCTGCCGCCATTGTTGGAGTTTTGCGAGATCTCGCAAAAGTCCGTCTTAATTTTTTTTTTCTCCCTAATTTTTTTTTTTTCCTCCGTAATTTTTTTTTCTCCCATGTCCCCTGGGGGGCTCCGTAATAAAGCGCTTTGAGTGCTCAGAGTAGGAAAGTGCTGATTAAGAACCCGTCAATTTAGCATTTAGTTTCTCATGGCCGTCGCCCAGGTTCCCCCTGTGAGCCCTGCCCCTAACGCCGGTTCACCAGAACACACCTGCCCTGGTCTTTGAAAGTTGTTCTATGAACTCTTGACAATAAACTTTCTGACCTGCTTCATAAACACAGAGTGAGGGTTGCAGGTCGTCACAGCTTCAGGGTTTAAGCAGCCAACCCATGACCCTGACACTGTACATGTGTACCTAATAAAATGCACAAGCAGTGCAGACGCAAGCATGAAATCTCAGTTTTAACATGCATTTAGATAGAATCTGTGATTGGACTCACCTTCACCTCAAACTCAAAGTGCTCGTCCTTCCCCTGCCCGCGGAGAACGTAACGAGGAATGCTAAGTTTAACAGGCTCCTGGAGGCCGCTACAGCTCGTCCCAGGAGGACGAGACACCAAGTGCTGGACAGGAAGTCGTTGAAAAAGAGAAGGAAAAAAGAAGCGGAGGGTAAAAGGCTGACTCGGAAAATTACAATCAGGAAATTGTTCATTTACAAACCCGTTATAGCCAAAAACCTCCAAACAAATCAGAAATCAAACCAAAACTTTATTACTCGGTCAGCATCCCAACATCATGTCTCTGCAAAGAAATTACACATGAAGTAATATGAACATGGAAGCCACTCCTCTACAGTCTACATGGTGCATGTACACTGACCACAAACAAATCATTCGACGAATAAACAGCTACATTTCTGTATCATCAAAGTTAAAAAGTTTACAATTTTATTAAAAAAATAGAAAAATACTTCAAGATGACGCACCTTTTAAGGTCCAATTTATTAATTAGAATTCATGTAACATCTTAAAATAAATAAGGTGTCTGATTGTGGACAAACACGAGATAGGCACACTGTGTCCAGGTAATGCTGGGCTTCAGGTGCACAGGTGATTAATCAGAGTCTGAGCTTCTGAGGAGCAGCCAAAACATAATTTCCAGGATTCACACGGACCTCGATCAGAAGGAAGGTCGGCCGCGCCACGTCTGAACTGCACCTCTCTCTTCACGGTTTGCGATTTGGGCTTCATAAAAACAAAGTCTACCACCACGCAGGTGTCGGTCTTCTTCACGAGCAGGCACCTGATGTCAGAACGCTTGCGGAGTTTGACTCCTTGAAACTGTGGGTGGGTGGGGACCAGACTGGATCCCCGCGGCACTGGATGAAAGACGCCATCCTCTCGGAGAAGAGCTATGTGGGTGTCCGTCAGGAGGAACTGGGAGATGGTGTCCCCGTGCACACAGGTAGAGTTCTTGACTTTGACGCTGGTGTAGAGCAGGGGACGGACATTAGCAAGCGAAGGTTTGCCGGGACCATCCATGTTCCCGTGGATGATGTAGAGCAAGTCGGCGAGGACGCGCTTAAATCTGGAAGTGATGTGAAGCCCGCTGTCAAGGATGACGTCAGGAACTCTTGAAGTCCAATCCAGAGAGATTACCATTAGGTCGGCAGAGAGCAACGGCTGACGTTCGGTCTCTTCAGGGATCTTCTCAGGAAAGAGAGCATTCAGCAGAGCCCTGCAGAAGTCCTGAGTAAGCTCTTTGCTGTACGTGAAGATAGCTAGGACGGTGTCTTCGGTGCAGCCTGTTAGGCGGATGTGCTGCCCTGCCAGACTTATCTGGACTTCCCGGATTTCTTGGAGTTTAAAGCGGTGAAAAATAGTCAACATGTTTGTAGAATCCGTCCTCGCTGAGAGAATGATTAAGTCCGTCTCTGACAAAAGCAGACAGGCGGGTTTTGGGATGGGTTTCTTACAGTTAGCCGCTCTGAGGCAAAACAGACTCAAAACCTTGCCAAAATTCTCCCGAGGAGCCAGAGATTCCAGCTCTTCCAGGATCCTCTGGGATGAAAATGTCTGTAGCTCAGACAAAACAGCCGGAAGCTCGACCAGCCTCTGATGAAACACTTCTGGACTGGTAACTCTCGAAGAGGACACGGATCCTTCAGGCCAACCAGAGATGTTCGGGATCGGCGGAGCTCCGCGATTCTGTGGGAGCCTCAGCACACAATCCTTCGACAGATCCACCGAAGTGCCTTTGTGCTCGGCTGCGATTGAAGGATTTGGCTCTTGGTGAAGCCGTGTTTGATGAATCAGCGGCAGCTCTTTGGATATCGTGCTCACGTACTGAGGGAGGACAACCTTCATGTCGCCTGCTTGAACGTTTCGAATGATGTCCCGTGTGCCCTGAAGCTTTCTACCAGCATCTTTACACACCTCGGACAGTTTGTCAGCAAAGTCGCCGAAGACAAAGCTCTTATTGGCTGTCACTTTCTCTGCTTCTGCATCCAGTTCTGGTTTTGTTTGACCAATAAAGGATCCCATCATCTGCTGCTGACTTACTTGTAACCACTGGATCACTGAACTGATGTAACCACTGTTAAAGCTGCGTGACTTTGAGGAATGATCAGTGGGCGGTTTCGTCTCGCCTGCTCTCCCTGAATCACATGTTTGGGATTCAACCTTTTCCTCCGAGTTAGAAAACGAGCGTCCATCGTGAACCTCCTGCTTTTCACCACGATCATCGTCAACACAGCAGGTGGAATCACTTCCATCAGATCTGTTGCTGTGCTGGTCTGGGTGCACTTCTTGCTCAATTTTGTGTTCGGCGTTCAAACAGTTGAGGTCACAAACTGCTCGGCCCACTTCTCCTTTGCTGAGGTCATTGTTTTCAGGAACTTCCACTTTTTCAATGTCTGTAGACTTTTGCGTTTCTTCTCTTTGAATCTGACCACGTTCTGGTTCCTCTGACATGTTTTTGTGGACATTAGGACAGACTGCCTCAAACTCCAGGGAATGCTGGAAGCTAGACCCTCTGGCTCTCTGTGTGCACAAGGGGGGGAGTGGAGTCCGTGACTAAAGTGGAGGCTCTAGGAATTATGCTGAAGTTCATAATCCACCCACTGAGAATTACAGTTCCTCCAATCACCAGGTGCACAGGTGGGATGTAAGTGATTTAAATCAATAAGGTGAAAGTTTGTCATGCAAATTAAATTGACAAGTGCACGAAAACGTCTTTCCGAAAGGTTTGAAACTCAAACACAGGCAGAAAAGCATTTGCAAACAGTTCACTTCCAGGGGCAAAGGTCATCAGCTCATCTCAGCTTTGACTAAAATCATCTGCAAATACTATTTTACCCAAGTTTGCACATTTTGACAGGAAAGACGTTTGGATACTCTGATCATTTCTGCTTCCCATGCTTTGGTTGACCATCATAAAGCAGAGAGTGAGCTTTCTGTTCTCCCAAAAATACAAAGATAAACCAGCTGCAGGGTTTCCCTATGATGTTTAAGCTGAAACTGGTTTAACTGGTACCAACTCCTACTCTAGGATTACATGCACAACGCAGTCTTCTAAAAAAACGTTCAGCCAGCAAAGCTAGCTGACACAAAGCTAAAGCGGCCAGCAGGGGGCGACTCGTCTAGCTGGAATCTTGTCCTACACTTGTACGGTACGTCTCAGTTTCTGGTTTCAGGTCCTTTTGAATAAAACACGAGGTTCGTTTTAGACGCTGAGAATCAGTCAGGGCTGATTCAGGGCAGGTCTAAACTGTGACGGACAGCTGTGAACCTACGAGCTCGGTCATCACATCTGGTTTCAAAAGACCAAGATGGAAACAGCAAGAATGCTCCGTCTGAGGCTCAAAAATAAATACGTTCATTGATTCGTTTAAAAAATTAACCGAGGTGGTCTACGTCCATCTTTTATATAGTGAGTATGAACAGAACTACAGGTGAGCATCTGAAGTGTCAGACTGTATCGACATGAAGCCTGCTTCGAGTTAAAGTGAAAGGATCTTCCAGGGAACACCGACCTCTGAGGACACGCCCAGTTTTGGCGACACCGTGTGATCTTCTATATTTCACTAAGCCAAGCTGACGACGACAGGGGTTAAAAAAGATAAACACTAATCCCTCGAACCCTCGGCTGAACCTCTGGGTTAAACGCCGCAGCTGGAACATTCGGAGCTTCTCTGTTTGTCATCGAACATTTAAAGAGAAAGCCCATTCTCTGTCTCCTTTCAAATTAAAAGCATATTTATCACCTCGGGATAGTCTGATTAAATTAAGGGCATGCATGAGGCACATCTGGAACACGATGCAGAGATAAAGAACCGTGCCTTAATAACGCGGCAGGATTCGACCCTGGTCTTACCTGATACTTGAGCTTCCTCGGATTAATGTTCGGGAGCTTTTCATCCTCCTGAAAACAATAAAAATAAACTTCAGTGTCTCCAAACATAATGTGGACAAAGTAAAAAGCATCGTGTTCGTTCATAGTCAGTATTTATGATGACAGGAAAAAGGGAGACCGATTAAATAAACCCAGGATAAATGAAACCCAGGGAGAGAGGAAATCAAAGCACATCTGGGGACCCGTGCAGATTAGAGAGCAGGAAAAGTCTGATGGTGGGAATGAAGGCTGGAGGATCCTGGTCTTACCTCATCTGTCAATCTAACAGAGCTACAGTCGCTAACCTCCTCCTCCTCCTGCAGGGTCAAAGAGCTAAACATCAGTTCTACAGAGAAAACCTGGATTTATTCATCCGAACTTTACTGGAGACGACAGCAAGAAGCAAACACTACAAACTGCAGCAACACAATCCCTCAATGTTTCATCACATGACAGAAAACACATGCTGGAGAGCAGCCTGGAGACCCAGACCGTCACACTCCTGGAGACTGACACACACACACACGCACACACACACGCGCACACACACGCACACACGCATGCACACACACACACACACTGTTCTACTACACGACTGTGTCGTGCTCCCGTCTCACTGCACATGGTTGGAATGACAATAGAGCCGCTGGACTGAAAACCTTTATTTGACTTTTCAGGCTTTTCAAAGCTGAATTCTGATCAACCTGACAATTAATCAATAACGCTGCCAATCAGAATTTCAGAGTAAAAGCTGAATGAATCAGCCTGAAGGTCAGTGGTTACTCTGAAAACGAGTGTCGGCGGTGGGGATGAAGCGCCTCGAGGCGCCTGGATCAGATTTGTGCAACAACCCAATCAGAGGACGTGTCGACCGCCGTTCCCGGGTGCTCGGCGGGTTAAATGTGGGCCGTGATGAAGAGTGTGGTGCCTCTTACTCGCAGTGATTCTGTGGACAGAGACAGATCCATGCTGCTGCCGTTCAGGAGGTTCATCTTGCGTAGCCGCCGCTGGACTTCCTCTTCGATGTAGGCGTTTATCCTGCAGGGCGCACACACACACACACACACACACAGTGAACACGGGGAGGCGGCCCCTGCAGAGTGAGGCGGGGTTTGGTGTGGCGTACCTGTCGTCGGACAGCGGCAGCAGCGTGTTCAGACCCTGGATGTGACTGGCGGGCGAGCCGCCGTGACCTGCCCGCTCGTCGCTGCTGATGGAGTGCATCCGGCTGGTGTCGTCGCCCTCGCTGATTCGCTGCCGCAGCTTCTGGATCTCGCGCTGCACTCTGGACACGAAACACACAGTGAGCCTTCAAAATAAAAGCCCCAGCAAGAATAAATAAAATGTGCAACTGCCGGATTAAACCGGTTCCTTTCGGAAACCGTTTCTATAGAAACCTCTGCTGGTCCAGCTCCGCCCCGGTCCTGGGGGTCCTGGCGACAGAGCTCTTGCTCCTCTGCTCCTCGGAGTCGGGCTCGAGGGAGACGCTTCGCCTCAGGGCGGAGTGCCTCCTCTCCAGCCGGGCCACGGCCTGCTCCATCGCCTCCCTCTGCTGCTTCTCCTTTGACTCCAGGATCTCCTTCTCCTTCCTCCTCACCTTCTCCTCCTGCCGCGCCACATTGGCTGTGAACTCGTAGGTCTCCTGGAGCTGCTGGAGCTGCCGGGCGCTGTGCCAATGGAGGTTCAGCTTCTCCTCTTTGTCCTCCAGCTCCTTCTCCACCTGGAACAGCGTGTTGTCGAGCCCCGGAGATCGGTCGCAGTTCCCGTTGCCGCCGCCGCTGCGCTCCAGCAGCTCCGAGGCTCTCTGCTTCTCCTCGGCGAGGGCGGGGAGGAGGCCGTTGGCGAGGTTGGCGAGCTGTCGCTCCTTCAGCTGCAGCCTGTGCTCCGCCTGTCGGAGGAGCTGCTCCTCGTGGCAGACAGCGGTGGCGTCCTGCGCTCCCTTCTCCTGCGTCTCCTTCAGGTGCTGCTGGCGCTCTCTCAGGCCGTGGGTGAGGAGCAGCAGGGCGCCACGCTCGGCGGCAACCTCCTTCTCCAGGCGCTCCCTTTGCTGCCGCAGCCCCTCCTCCAGCAGGTCCAGCTCCTTCACCTGAGCCGCCTTGAAGTCGGCGTAGCGGCTCTGGGCGGCCCGCGCCTCCTCGCCAGCATCCTCCACGTCCGGCCGCTCGGCGGCCTCTTTGGCGCAGAGGAGGGCTTCTCTGATCTCTGTCAGCGCCTGCTGCTCCTCCTCCAGGCGGCGGGCGTCCTCCCGGGTCAGCAGGGCGGTGGCAGCTTCGTGTTTCTCCCTCAGCTGCTCCTCCAGCCGCCCCACCAGACTCAGCTGCTCGCGCTCCTGCTCCTCCAGCCGCCGCCGCTCCGTCTCCAGACGCACCCGCTGCTCCTCGCGCTCCCTCTTCAGCCGCTCCAGCTCGCGGTAGATCTCCGTCTGCTCTGTCGCCTCCTGGTGCCTCCGCTGCTGCTCGTCTTGCTTCTCCGCACGGTCCGCCTCGTGCTCCTGCGGCTCCTTCCGCCGTCGGCTCCGCTGGAGATCCACCTCATTGATCTCGGAGCGCCTCTCCTCCTCGAAGCGCTCCTTCTCAGCCAGGAAGTCTCGCAGCCGGCTCTCGATGTCCTGGCTGCGGCGGTGGAGGCTCTCCTCCTGGCGGAGGATCCGCTGCTGCACCTCCTCGGACTCCTTGCGCTGACTCTCCACCTCCTGCTGGAGGCGCTCCAGCTCCGCCTTCTCGCTCTGCTGCTTGGCCTCCATCTCTTTGATCAGCCTCCTGCGGGAACAAAACAAAGCAAACGTCACCTGAGCCGCCCGAGCTCCACCAATCAGAGAGCTGGTCTTCAGGTGGGCGGACACGTACCTCTTCAACTCCAGCTTCTCCAGCTCTTCTCGCTGCTGTCGCTCAAACTCCAACCTAGGAAACAACACACCTCCGTCAGCTTCCTCGGAGCGCCCAAACGCACAAACACACACAGTCGAGCGGCGGCAGCACGTCAGACAAACAGCTTGGGATGAGACGGCAGGCGGCGACACGTCTAACCTCACAGCGGGACAGAAGCAGGAAGCTGGTGAGCAAATAAACAGCATGGATGAAGCAGACAGTGAGGGTGGAGGTGAGGAGGCACGGGACGAGTCGACACACGTCTTTGGGTCAAAACGGGACAGTTAGACAGGAAGTGCACGGCTGAGTCTACCTGAGGAAGACGGGGCCCTTCTCAGTGAAGAGACTGTGAACGGGACAGGGACACAGTTACATCCTTCAATCACAGCACGACAGAAACTCCCTGCCCTCCTTTAGCTACTCCTCAGGTGTGTCAGGCGACTTCGTCTTCAGACTTATTAGAAATAACGGGCGTTCCCTCCTGGAACCGCTGGAGCTGCTTAAAATATAACATGACTGTAACAAACTGTACAGAGCGGGGTGTCGATATTCAGCCATGATTCACAGCAACCAGAAGAACGATTGGTCGGCGTCTGCGGCGCGTCGCGGGGTTAAGGATCAGACCTCTGCAGAGGATGTCAGTCGAGGGCGGCGAGCTCAGCGGACGTCTCCGCGTTAGAGACGCTCGGAGAGTTGGAGAGGTGTGGCCGACCGAGCTGAGCTCACTTCAGCTGTTCATCGTACGACGTGAGTAAAATTAGACGACGTGAAGTCTAAGGAGCTTACAAAGAAAAGCGTCTGGACTTCTTTAAGTTGCTTGAAGACGTTTCACCTCTCATCCGAGAAGCTTCTTCAGTTCTAAGGTCAAATGGTGGAGAGTCCCAGATATAAACCTAGTGGGAGTTTCCCCCCACAGAGGGACAAAAGGACCCCCTGATGATTATAGATGGCATCTATAATCCAGTTTTGAGATCCTTCCCAGACGCCTTAACGCCCACTCACATCCTGGGCCATCTGACCTCAGGAATTCGCATGATAAGGTGGGGCCAGGTTTCACAATGAACACACCTGAAACTCTGGCTGATTGGGACCCACGCCCAGTTTCACACCTTGGCTCAGGCGATTAGAGGATCATCAGGGGTCCTTTTGTCCCTCTGTGGGGGGAAACTCCCACTAGGTTTATATCTGGGACTCTCCACCATTTGACCTTAGAACTGAAGAAGCTTCTCGGATGAGAGGTGAAACGTCTTCAAGCAACTTAAAGAAGTCCAGACGCTTTTCTTTGCAAGCTCCTTTGACTACGATGACCTGGATGACTGAGAACCTTCACAGACATCTAGACGACGTGAAGCACGCCGCGCTAATCTGCAGCCCTGAACTCGCTGCTGGAGCAGCCAATGACCTGCTGACTCATCAAACATCGGTCGTCTGAGCGCTCTCACGCCGTTTGAAGTCTGTACGGCGTTATGGCGCCGTGCATTGGCTCGTGTCTAAAAGCGAGCTCAGAAACTTCCCCTGACGCTCGGACACGGCAGCGTGCGTGCAGCGCCCGTGTGGTGATGGCAGCGAGAGATCTGCAGACTGGAAGTTTGGCTGAATAATGGAGAAACAGCTTCATGCAGAGCAGCTTCCTGATGGTGTTGTTATTTTATTTAAGCTCATGGACTGAAGTAATGATGGATTCTTTCAGTGATGTAAGGCGGAGGCTCCTCCTCCATCAGGAGGCGGCGGCGCGGCCGTCCGCTTCACACGGACTCCCACTCAGTGTGGAGGACAGAGCGAGGAGGCGCGCACGATGCAGTCACTGCTCTGTTTGCAGAGTCGCACAATCAGAAATCACAGCCTGTGCTCTCCGAGCCGACAGGTTAAAGGTCAGCTGGTGTGTGACATCATCGCTCCATCAGCAGCCACTGCATGAAGCTCCTGATGGAGCCGAGAAGTTCAAGCTGATGTTCACCCCCCTCTGTGTGCGTGTGTGTGCGTGTGTGTGCGCGTGTGTGCGTGTGTGTGCGCGTGCAGTCACCCGGGGTTGTACAGCATCACAGTGGAGAGGTTCTCGCAGGACTTGGACAGATCGGTCATGGAGAGGCTGAACGTGGAGAGAAGGCCACTCTGAAACAGGCAGACGGCGTCCTCGTGAGGTTCACCAAAGACCTTCAAACACCTTTCAACACCTAAACTGAGGCCACGCCCTCACCTTTCGTTTCTCCCGCAGCTTGGCCGCCTCCTTCGGATGGTTGAAGCGAAACATGTTGGTCCTGCCGAGCAGAATGACGGCGCCTGGAAAACAAAACCGCACACGACAGAAACGGACGACTCAAATCAGAGCGACAGAACAAAGAGCATCTCTCAGGTAAAGGTGTGTCGCCTCCGGACGGAGATCCAGGTGTCCTGGTCTGTGCACAGCGAACACGTGCTGAAGCATCACGTTACTGTGGCAACGCCCTCCATTACCTTCAGCCCTTTAAAATCTGTTTAGACAGAGCAACACGCTACAGCTGGAGACGGGCCTCACCCTGGTTGAGCTGCGACGGCGCCGTCACCTGGACTCCGTTGACCGAACACTGAGCTCCGGCGAGCGGCACCAGAGTCACCGTCCCGTTCTGGTTCTCAAACATGCAGTGCTCGCTCTCCAGGTCCAGACCGTGCAGGACTGCAGGAGGAACGAGATCACGGTCAGCAACGCCATCAGCCTCTGCACTCATCATCATTACAGTTATGACTCACTGATGTCCTGCTCTGTGGACGCGTCCTCTCTGCCCACGTAGGTCCGCCCCTCCTGCAGAAACGAGACAGAGACACGCAGTCACTGCACCCACCCCTGACGTCCAGCGGGGGCAGCGGCGAGTCAGCCGCACAGAGTGTTTACAGCGTGACACACAAACAGTTTGGTCTTCACTCCTTCATAACACCTTTACGACTCACCTGAGCTGTTTAGAGGACTGAGATTATCTGACCAATAATAACAGACCGTGCACCAAGCACTGTGATTGGATGTTAGTGGCTGGCAGGTATCCGTGTATGGATGCAGCCTGACGGCATAAACGATCACTAATCTAAAGGTGAGTCCGGGAGCGCGCTGACCTTTAAATGGTAGAGGATGATGCCGGTGCTGAGGAGGTCGTCGTCGATGCCGATGAGGTGAGGCAGCTCGGAGTCCAGCACCACGCCGATGCCCTCTTTCCTCAGAGCGAGCGTCTCCTCCTGCAACATTTTACAACTTCAGCCACAAAAACAAACATCTGCTCCGAGGGGGGCCGGATGGTCAATGCTCGCCGCTACCTTGAGGATGTTTTGAGTCTCGTTCCATTTGTTGGTCCACTCTTTAGTCAGCTCCAAGACCTGCAAACAGCAGAGCGTCAGCTGCTTCTGCTCTCAGCTGTAAACGTAACGGCGGTCAAGCTGCCGGACGGCGTGAGACTCACCCGGGCTTCATTCTGGTGCAGCTTCTCCTCCATGCTCAGAGCAGTGGGCGAGTCCAGCAGAGCGATCTGACAAACAGAAACCACCAAGCTACTGAGCGCGCTCAGTCTGCGGCCTCGGGAACCGGACGGCTTCCTGTTTCCGAGGCCGCAGGCAACACGCATCACTTTAAAAGGCACAGAGGAAGATGGTGTAGTCCTGCACAACAACCGCCATGTTTGTAGTTCTTACCTGGTTGCCCTGGACCAACAGAGCTTTGAGCCGGGCGATTTCAGCCCGCAGTTCTCGGATCAGCCTGACGTTGGCGTCCTCGTTGATGGTGGGTTTGTTGATGATGTTCTTGGCTCGGTTGGCGTAGCGCAGAGTGCTGAGCGTCTCGCCGTAATTTACGTCGGCGGGAGAAATGGCTGAAACAGAAGGAGATTGCGTTTTCTCGGGGCGCTCTCGGACACTCGCATACGTTCACTTCGTGTTTTCTGCTCACTGGCGATCATGATGGTCTTGGAGTTTCCGCCCAGACTGTCCTTCAGCAGCCACGTCAGCACCGAGTCTCTGTAGGGAACGAACACCGACTTCTTCTTCAGGTTGGTGTTCACGCCGCCCTGCGACATGTCGGCTGGAACGAGAAACATCAGTCAGTCAGAATGAGGAGCGATCAGCGGCTTTAACGAGGCGCCCGACTTTGACTCCATCCCTGAAAACAAAAACTGAAGCACTGATGACACAACGGAAACAAAATCTAAGATTAAAAACAGTTAACCCCGCCCCTGAAGACAAACCGCTCCTGACCTAAAGCAGAGATGACGTTGCCCAGGGTGACCAGCGACTTGTTGATGTTCCCGCCCTCCTTCAGTCGGACGCCGGTGGCTCCAGTGGCGTCGGCTCGCTCGCTGCCGGCCAGATCGACCAGGTGGATCTTACTGAGGGTTTCGCTGGGCATCTCGGCATCGAACTTGGCCTACAAAAGCAAACAATCACCATCCGTGAACGTTTACACGACATCCACGGCCATCACTTTGAAGCACGGAGATCATTTCAGAGCTCTCGTGGTTCTTCTCTCGCTCGCGGCTTGTTTTCGTGTCACTTCTCTCGAATTATTGGTAAAAATATTCGTATGAAAATCGTCGAGCTCAGCCGAGTACTTCCTCTGCTGACTTCTTTATGATGGCGTGGAACCCGTGACCGTCGCTGACCTGTGTGAAGTTGATGGTGAAGATGGCGTGCGAGCGGCTGCTGACATCGTTCATGCCGGTGCTGGCGGTGGTGCGGTTGATGTTTCCGGCCTCCATCAGCTCCTCCACGTCGCCGTAGTTCTGCACCAGGTGTTTGGACAGATCTGAGGTCAGGAGGGAAAACACGCCGAGCTCAGAGAAGACGATCGTATCAAAGATCGGAAGAGCGAGCGCGGGCTGTGTGACGTGGACGTGGTGAGGCTGATGGGTAACACCTTGACCCCCAGCCCCGCCCCGCCCCCCAAGAATCATCAAAAAAGAACCAAACTCTGCAGCAGCGTTTCAGGGGCACCGGACATGAAGGTTTTACCTTCCACGTAGGGCCCGCCTTTCGGGTGCTCCCTGACCCTCAGGTTGTAGGTCTGAGTGGACTTCCTCCTCAGCAGGTCTCTGACCCTCTCGTTGTAGATCTCCAGGTAGCTGAGGACACAAGCACAAACGTGAAAGCAGCCTTTCTGGCTGGACCCTCGCGTGCTGGAGTCGGACTCTCACCTGACTTCTGTGCGAAACGAAGCTTCGTCCCATCGAGTGGCCTCCGAGATCCGACTGAACAAACCCTCACAGATCCTCGGGATCAGGCCGGCGTCGCCCTAAACCGAGACCACAGACATCAGATCGGCCAGCTGAGCTTTCATCTACATCGGGGTGGGGAACTCCAGACCTCGAGGGCCGGTGTCCTGCAGGTTTTAGGTCCTGAGTCACATGATTAGTTCATTACCAGGACGCATCTAAAACCTGCAGGACGCCGGCCCTCGAGGTCTGGAGTTCCCCACCCCTGAGCTACACCATCGTCGTGCTCTGTCACAACACGCTCGGAGCGTTCAGCTCGTGGCGAACACGAAGGAACCTCGGAGCACGTCTGAAGGAACGGCAGAGCGTCGATGCCGGCAAACAACTGAGTAATCTGCCAATCGGCAGCAGCTTCAGCGCTCGAGGTGTTTTTGAGTAAAATACATGCAGTCAGTTTAAAGTGGAGCACACTTCGGCGGTCTCACCGGCGCTCCCATCATGGTGTAGGACTTCCCGGAGCCCGTCTGACCATAGGCGAAGACGCAGGCGTTGTAGCCCTCGAACGCCGCCTTCAGCACGTCGGAGCCCAAATCTTTGAAAACCTGCGAGTGAAAGAGAACAAATGAGGTTGTATTTCTTCTTTGTGACACCACGGAGGCGGAGTCAATACGACGGGCTGCAGCGCGTGACCCGCTCACCTTTTCCTGAGAGACGAAGGTGGCGCTCTTACAGTCCATCGAGTCGTAGGAGAAGTCGTACGTGAAGGTTTTGGTGTGCTCCCTCACCGAGTCGCCGAGGACGCCATCGGAGATCTGAACCAATCACAGCTCAGAGGTTACAAACAGAGCGGTGAGCCCGTTTTCCTGCCATTCTGACAAATGAGAGCGTTACCTTCAGGTTGGTGATGGAGGTTTTGGTTCCTTCCATCTCGATGATGCACTTTGCCATCAGATCCTTCTCCCTGAAAAACACCACGAAGCTTCACAGAGCGAACAGGACGACCCTTTACCTTCAGGTAGAACGCTGCCAACGGCAACGCTGTCAGATGTTTGTTACCATAGTTACACAGATGATACTCCGCATAGAGACTGATGATAATGACGTAAACAGGCTGTCAGTGAAAACCAGACGTAGAGACTCGTATATGACATCATCTCCTCCAGGTCGGCCTCGTAACCCTCCACTGCTATGCTGCTGCACCTGCTGCACCTGCTGCACCTGCTGCACCTGCTGCACCTGCTGCACGCCTCACAGAGCAGCGCTGAGCACGCGGCGTCTGAACTCAGATATAAAAGAAGAAACTGAACCGATAATCTAAGAAACGCTTAGAAACACTTTAAAATCTGCCGTTTGCCCACAACAACAACAACAACAGGAGGGGCTTGTTTGTTTAAATAAATTTGAATATGTAAATATTAAATTTTTTTCTGTGCTGTTTTTTTGCTGATACGACCACAGAAGCTTCTCTGTGGATAAACACCACACACAGTGTCTCACACACACACACACACACACACATGCACGCACACACACGCAC
>NW_005187626.1:141014-149029 GCF_000239375.1 Pundamilia nyererei | reverse complement strand
CACACACACACACACACGCTGTGTCATCCTGATGGTTTCTCACTCAGGTGTGTTTTATCTCTGCAGGTTGTGTAACTCTGTTTACTCTCACACTGAAGCAGTCACATGACCGGAGATCGAGTTAACACAAACACACCAGACCGGAGCTAAAAAGACAAAAGGGTCAAAGGTCAGTGGATCATGGGACTGTGAAACGTGTTATTAACTCTGTCAGTGCGCCCCAGGGTGGCTGTGGCTACAATGTAGCTGCCATCACCAGTGTGTGGATGTGTGTGTGACTGGATGTGTAAAGCGCTTTGGGGTCCTTAGGGACTAGTAAAGCGCTATACAAATACAGGCCATTTACCATTTAACCTGCGCCGTGGTTACTTCACACGGATGAATCTTTTTCTCAGGCTTCCTCTGTGTGAACGCTCCGTGCTCTCACACTGATGTCATTCTCATCTTACTCAGATTTTATTTTGAAATGCTCACATTAGTAAGAAGTTCAGGATGTTGCTTCATTCTTAGCAGATTGAAACAATAATCTCTCATTTCTGCTGTAATCTCAGACTGACAGCACACAGATCCAGCAGCAGGAACCACACTCGGCGCTGCGAACATGAATAAATACTTAGATCAGAAAGCTGATTATTGGCTTAAACTCGGAGTTAAAGCTTCCAGCCTGGAGCTGAAGCAGTGAAATAAACAGGGCGAGCTGCAGGGCCGTAACCTGCTGCGGGCCCCCGAGCAGCCCCGACATTAACGTCAAGGTCGTCCTTTCACAAACACCTGGAAACCTGCACTACAGAACCAGGCTTCCACACGTTCACCCTGCTGCCCTCAGACAGGTGGAGCAGGCCGGTCAGAGTGAACGTGTCACATCCACCAAATGTTTCCATTGGACGGATTCAGGTAAACACGTTAATAATGTGTACCTGGTCATGAGGTCAGAGACACCAGCACACAGTCCAGGTTCACACATTTGTGTGTGCTTGTGTGTGATGTGAGGTTTCTCAGACGCCCGTCAGCAAAACCACAAATGACGAGTTTAAAGCTGATTTTATATCCACACACACACACAGCGCACGGACCTCTCAGTTTCACCGTCACTAACACAACATTTATGCCTGCAGGTGTATGACACACAACACTTCAGTTCCCAGTGAAGGTGGAGGTTTTTGTTTTGAATGACAAATTCTCTGGAGACTGATGACATCACTTCCTGTTTCTAAACGACTCTGCAGAGTCTGAAAGGATGCGTGAGAATATTCCAACAAAGGACAGTCAGTTTGGCGCCTCTGGGCCTCCGTACATTAGAGAGGACCTGTGTGTCTTTGTAATCTTTCAATGAGCAGTCTGACAGGTGTGGATTTTTCTCACCCCACCCTGCTGCACCCTTCAGCCCCACACAAAAATCATGCAAAGCCGCAGACTTAAAATATGAAGCTGGAACAGCGACAGGCTGCCAGAGAGTCGATATCCGGGTTATTGAATCTGAATGAGGCAAAAATGAAGTGTCAGCAGACGGGTCACGGTCACAGTACGACTAACAGCCAACAGACATGAACCAAGCTGCTGTGGGAACTAAATAAAAATATCTCTACTTTAGGAAAGAAGTAAAGCAACGCTGACCTAAAATATAAAAACACAGAGGAAACCTCTGTTTGATCAAACCTGTCAGCACAAACCTGCAGGAGGGTCTGCCCATAACCCCTACAATCAGAATAACTCTGACTAATAACACAAAGAGTCAGGATCAAGGTTATCATGTCCACCAAATGAGAATAAAACCAGCTGGGACAACAAACAAAGACAAACAAAGACTGACATCCTGAGGAGGCTTCAGTGATCGTAATAAACCAAACTGAGACTCAAACATCAAAAACCTCCTGATACTCAGACCGGAATAAAACACAATCAAATGAAACCAGCACACATTTTAACCCTGACTTCAGAGACGGCTGTGCTGTAGGGTGAACCTGGGGCCTCATCCCTGCAGACTCCTCCAGGTGAGCCCGCGCAGGCTCTCAGGTACACACGGCTGAGGCGATGACGTCAGCCAGCCTTTAAATCGTGAACATGAGCCGTGATAAGCTTAAAGTCACTCACCGCCTGTTCATGGGCCGGACCCGCACAGCCACCCGGACCGACGCCATGGCTCATCCCGCTGCTGTCCGCCGCTCCGCGGAGAGGAGCCGCTTTATGGCCGCTAACAGGCGAGCGGATAAACGGGGCAAAAGTCGTACAGATAAAAGCGGAGTGCGGAGAATGGTCCAAAGGGCACAGATGGAGACCGGGTGGGGGGGAGGGGGTCTCGGGAGCGAGTGGATGCTATCAGAGTCCGCTGACACCGAGTCGCTGTCCCGCTGCCTCAGACCCGCGGTCGCTGCTAGCTGCTAGCCTGCTAGCCGGCATCAGGTGGTAAAAACATCGGGATGTATGGAAGCCAGGAGGGGACACACCTCCGGAAGGACGGGAAATGATCTGTATGAAGAAATACAGGACATCTTTTAATAACTGGGGGTAAACAAAAACACACATTTGAGGTTTTATATGAAAAAATAAGTATACAGAAAGCAAAATTAATAATATGATTAATGATTAATAATAATAATAATACCTGACAGGTTTTTAAGTGACTGAAATTAATCTGCACACATATATTTACCTAAACAGATGAAGACTGGCGAAAAATCATGAAAACAAGTTAAAAAAAGTTTGAAAAATGCAAAATTAAGAAAACTTCAGATTTTTTTTTTAGCATTGTTTTTTTATCTTGCCTACTGGTGGTGGTCAGAGGGCCCGGTGGCGCCAGTGTCCGGCAGCCTCGCCTCTGTCAGTGCGCCCCAGGGTGGCTGTGGCTACAATGTAGCTGCCATCACCAGTGTGTGAATGTGTGTGTGACTGGGTGGATGACAGGTTGTGTAAAGCGCTTTGGGGTCCTTAGGGACTAGAAAAGCGCTATATAAATACAGGCCATTTACCATTTATCTAACTGAAAATAAGTGCTGTATTGGAAGATGGAATAGTTTGGCCTGTGCAGAAACCTCTAAGGGCTGTTTTGTTTTGTTTTTTAGTTTCTAACATTTTATTTCAGTGAGCACTTGCATGTCTGAGCTTTTGCTGTCACTGACAGCCAGGTCACTGCTGAGGGTCACTGATGCCAACAGACTCAATAAACTGATCAACAAGGCCATTAATGTTGTGGGGATGGAGCTGGACTCCCTTAGGGTGGTGTCTGAGAGGCAGAGATTGTTTAAGATAAAGACAATGCTGGATAACACCTCCCACCTACTCCATGACATGTTGGCCAGTCACAGGAGCACATTCAGTGAGAGACTGAGATTACCAAAAACACCACTGAACGACACATATTAGTGCTATTTCTTAAATTTGTAAACTCTGTAACATGTTGTATTATTTAAATACATTTACTGTTACTGTCTTGGAGCAACTGTGACCCACATAATTTACTTGGGGATTAATAAAGTATTCTGATTCCGATTTTACTTTAGATTTAATGAGTTGTAATAAGCTCACATGTAGCTGCAGTTCTCCTCCTGGCCTGCTGGTGGCGGCGGAGGGCAGAGGTCGTGAAAGCTTCAGCCGGCGCCACAGCGAAGTGTTTCCGGAAACTACATGAGCGGTGTGAGCCCAGAGGAGGTGAGCTCTATATTTAAGTTAAAAACGTTTATCCGAGGCTCCTCTGACCGCGGTGGAGCTGCTGGGCGGAGGTTAAATCTGTAGAGGCGACTTTTGACGTTCAAGCGACGCCAGAAAAAAAACATTTAGTTTAAAGGCTAGCTGGGCTAAGCTAACACATGCTAACATTAGCCGAGTGAGAGAGGTTTCTGGGAAGCTTTGAATGAATTCAAGCTGAAGCTTTTGATTTAGCCAGATCTCCTCAAACAGCGAGTTTTAAAGTGTAACGTAAACGATTTGTTGCTGCTCTGGTTGTGTGAGTTTACCGAGACATTAGCAAGTATTAAACGGGTAAACGAGGTTTAAAGGTGGAGTTGAACACTGAAGAAGCTGAAGCTGCTCTCCTGTTGTCTCCTCAGACTCCACCATGGACATCAGACCGAACCACACCATCTACATCAACAACATCAACGATAAAATCAAGAAGGAAGGTGGGTGCTGTTCCTCTGCATGGCTAACAGCAGCGAGTTTCTGCTGGAATCGGCATTAAAACTGCTGTGCTGACGATCACAATGCTGATTATTATCTAATTTTAACAATCAGACACATCAAACACCGCAAAGGCTGGAAGAATAAAAACTAAGCATTAACTTAATGAAACACTGATTATAATCCATCAGACTGCTCCGTGTTTTAATGAGAGAGCTGTGGTATTGATTTAACTGTTAGCTCACACAGTCGGCGTTTTACCGGCTTTCTTTCCAACAGTTTCAGCAACAGTTGCCTCAGGGGCTTAGAATCAGAATCAGAAACTTTATTGTCATTGTCACAAGAACAACGAAATTAAGAATGGTCCCCGATCATTGCATCATCCCTAGCAATATCAAAATATAAATAAAACAATAAAATTCAATAAATAAAATAGAATACTTAAAATACTGATAAGATGTAACAGTAAAACATTCACATACATTCCCACACACATGCTTCAGACCGTGCATAGATTAACACAAGAGTGGCGTGATGGACATTTTTTTGTAGTATTCAGATGTGTTATTGCAGTTGGATAACAGCTGTGTTTGAGTCTATTAGTCCTTGCGCTGATTGCCCTGTACCGTCTGCCTGAGGGCAACAGTTCAAACAGGGAGTGGCCAGGATGTGAAGTGTCTGTCATGATGTTTTGGGCCTTTTTAAAACAGTGGATGTTGTTAGACAGGACAGAGTAGCTAGGGCCCACTTTACCTTTATAATCACCTCTTTACAGCTAACCATTGATTCTTTTAGACTGCCTCAAAGTCCTTTCTATTTATTAAACTTTAACAATATCGTCACTCTTTTCTACTTTCAGTCTTTATTATGTGTAGTTTCACCTTTCATTGAAATGCCATCTTATCTGCTGCCAGTACACTTATCAGTAACTGTGATTGGTCAGATGCTGCCAGCAGCGTCCCCATCAGGGGAAATCAGGGAGAATACCTTAGTAGTAGCTTTGTAGTGCCGGGGTCGGGATAAGTCATCGTCTCTGTGGCATTCAGAGAGAAAAGTCCACATCACATAAAATGACTGTAAACGCATCTCAACACATCCATACTACAGTTCAGTAAACGTGTGTGTGTGTGTGTGTGTGTGTGTGTGTGTGTGTGTGTGTGTGCGCGCGCTATTTCAGTGCAGAGAAATAGAACAATCGCAGGAAAAACAAAAACAAACATTATGTATGTACTGCTGAATTTCTTGCAGGAAACGAGGAGCCTTTTTTTCTGCAGGCTTCACTCTGAACTTTGTTCCAAAACATGTTTTAATCATAAAGGTTTTGACAAAAACTGTCAAATGAATTCCTCATTTTTCAGTTTTCTTCTTATTTCTTTTTTATTTGGTTCAGAAGTGGCCGTACTGATCATTAAGAATGAAATCTTCTGATTAGCAACATGTTGGAATCATGTAAACTTTATAAAGTTCTTGCTCAGATGTGGCTCCAGACTCCGAGCCCTACTTTCTCAGTTCAGTCATTTTTAAGATAAATAAATCAAACAAATGTTCCACAGTTAAAGTTTTACTGATACAAACGTTTAGATTTCGCAGTAATAATCTTCCTCTCAGTTATTTCTGATGTGAATGCAGCTCGAACTGATTCTTCTCTTGAAGCTTCATCCATGAATCATTTCTTTAAGACTTTAAAGTTTAATTAACTGATAATCACCAAGGATGGAGTACCAGCTGCCTGTGACCTTTGACCCTCCTTATAATTAAAAAAAATAAAAAGACTCCGGGATGAACGTCGAGATGTTTGTGAGGGTGTTTGAACTCGTCTCATCTTCCTCCCGCAGAGCTGAAGCGCTCGCTCTACGCGCTCTTCTCCCAGTTCGGGCAGGTCATTGACATCGTGGCCATGAAGACGATGAAGATGAGGGGACAGGCCTTCGTCATCTTCAAAGAGCTCGCCGCCGCCACCAACGCCCTGAGGCAGCTGCAGGGCTTCCCCTTCTACAACAAGCCCATGGTAGGCTGGAATGCCACCTTCGTCGTGGTCATCGCTGACTTCCACCCTCTGAGCAGCTGCGCCTTTAACCCTTTTGTTTTTTTCCAGAGGATACAGTACGCCAAGACCGACTCTGAGGTCATCGCCAAGGTCAAAGGATCATATGGCGACAAGGAGAAGAAGAAGAAGGAGAAGAAGAAGGCTCAGGAGCTGGCGGCTAACGCCACAAAGAAACCGGCGGCGGTGAGCGAGCCAATAAAATGTCTCCCCTCACTGCTTCATCAAACCTGTACATTTCACCTCGTTCCTGCTGTGAGACAGGAAGTTACTGTTCACCAGACTCCATTCACAAAAACAGCGATTTCCCCTGACAGCCCAAGTGAGCTGTTCGCCCACGGCTGCTGTGATTGGTCAGTCGGTTTGTGTTGGAAGACATTTCCAGCGATGGCAGAAATCTCTCGTCTGGTGGATCAGAGCGACGGTTCCCTCCTTTACCACCGGGGGCGCCGTTTCTTTTTACGTTTGACGTTTTTCAAAGATTTATTTATTTTTTTTAAAGATTTTGAAAAAGTGCGTTTAACGTTTTAGTCATCGTTATGTGGCAACCCGGCCAACGTTAACGGGTAGCTGTTGGTTAGACATGGCGTCGCCCTCCCACAATGAAAGGACCATGAAGGAGGGTGTGTGGGCGGGGCCTGTGTACAGAAACCCTTCATGTAATACCGGGTATGATCACATGTGAATGTATTTGTAAATAAATTAGTGCTCGTTTGGGCCGGGCCGGTCGCGGGGGGCCGGGCTGTAGTGGATGCGTGCTCGCGCTCCTGCAGCTGTCTCCCAGCATCTGCGATGATGTTGAAGCTGCACTTCGTGTCTTTACGTGAGACCGTCGCAGCGCTCCAGCTGCTGCTTCGTAGTCGTCTTTATTGGACTGTGAATATAAATCAGCCGCCTCATTTCAGGCTAAATCGGCAGCCGCTGCAGGTGGAAGCAGCCAGGCTCCTCTTCATCAGCCGCTCTAACAGGGTTTCCGACAGGAAATGGCAGCAGCGGGGCCGGGCGGCGGACGTAAATGAGCCTTAAACCAGGATGGCTGCTGCGCTCTGCTCCTTTATTCTGTCGTTTAACTAAGTCTGTGAACCACTCGGCGCTCACTACTCCTCTCGCTGTTCCCGGTTTTCCCGGCGCTGTATTCATTTCTGACTCTGCTCTGTTCGCCATTCCTCTGGAGATGAAACCTTTGAACGTGTTTAACGCCTCTGTCTTCTTTCTTGTTTGCAGGGATTGGCCCCTCCTGCGCTCACACCTGCGGTGCAGGTAAGTTTTACCTGAGCGTTGTCATGCCTTTGCCTGTCCTGTTATTCCACAGGAGCCGGAAAAAACCTCCTTTTCCTGATAAGGAAACAAAGTTGAGTGATGGCGCCCTCTGGGTTTGCCGTGGCTCAGTGGGAGGCTGTGGGCCGTCAGTGGTTTGATCCCCACCGCCTACAGCCTGCGTTCTGTTGTCATTGTTTTAACGTGGCTGCAAACAGTGGATCGACGCCACCTGCTGGCCACAGCAGTGTGTTGCAATCTAACGGCTGCTGCTTTAACAGCAGGAAAATAACTCGATAACTTTTAGAAAATTAAAAATTTCTGTTAAAATTTATAGAAAAGTGAAAGCAGTGAACATAAATCCCACGCTGGCCCGGGTCTCCTCCTGTTTCCCGTCTCTGGCTCACCCGTGGGATACGTCAGAGTTATGAGTGACTCGCTGTTAACGGCGTGCTGCGACCGGGCGCTGATACGGCTCTCGTTCTCTTCGCAGGTTCCAGACAACCCTCCGAACTACATCCTGTTCCTCAATAACCTCCCCGAGGAGACCAACGAGATGATGCTGTCCATGCTCTTCAACCAGTGAGTGCTGCACAGCTCA
>NW_005187626.1:136200-140984 GCF_000239375.1 Pundamilia nyererei | reverse complement strand
TGCTCCACACACACACCTGCTGCTCCACACACACACCTGCTGCTCCACACACACACCTGCTGCTCCACACACACACCTGCTGCTCCACACACACACCTGCTGCTCCACACACACAGCTCCATCCACGAGGCTGCTGAGCTTTGATGGAGCCGCCTGATTTAAGACTTTAAACAAATGTGAACAAAAGCTAAATGCAGGGATTTACAAATCTGACCATTTATGCTCAGCTGAAAACATCAAAGGTTTAAAGTTGTAACATTTATTAAGTCGGTATTTCAAACGTTTGTGGTCACATCCAGCAGAGTTTCCATACGTCAGAGATCTGAACGTACTCAGCCTCCTGATGTTTCAACGTTTGTTTTTCGCCTGCAGGTTTCCGGGTTTCAAAGAAGTGCGACTCGTGCCGGGGAAACACGACATCGCCTTCGTGGAGTTTGAAAGCGACACTCAGGCGGGCGTGGCCAAGGACGCGCTGCAGGGCTTCCGGATCACGGCGACCTGCGCCATGAAGATCACCTACGCCAAGAAGTAGTCGCCTCGTCCAATCAGAGACGGGACACAGAGACTGAGGGGGGGCGGGGCTGGCGGTTTGGGGGATTTCTGTCGTCTGGCGGTGTGCGGAGCCTAATGGCGTCTGTTTGTTTTTGTTTTTTTAAGTATATTTTCTAAGAGGAACGCCACGGAGCTGCTTCTGATTTTGTAAAATAAAATCATTTTTCATAAACGTGCCTCACATTTTTACTCTGACCCCCTCAGGTCTCAGAGGTCACGGTGTCATCTGACGAGGGTTTAGAGAGCACTCTTCTCCTTAGCGACCAGCGGTTGGCATGGTTGCCAGTCGGCGTTTGAGCCTGTGTGGTTTTAGACGTGAGCGCTGAGACGACTCAAGCCTGTGTGTTTTCGCCGCGTTTCACCTCAGGCTGCTTTTACATTATTGATCAAAGCTTCGTGTCGTCATGCCGACAGGTTGGCTCACGCCTGCGGCGCCGGCGGCTCGTCTCAGGTCTTCAGGATATGAAAACCTTGTTAAAGCAAAGCCTCGGGTTTTATTTCTGTCGTAGCCGAGTTGTAGTTGATCATCAACAACATCCAATTAAAATCCAAAAGTTTCACCAAACGTGAAGCTCCGCCTCTGTTAGTACAGTAACCTCACAGCAGCCGTATTATTGGTCAGATGATGTCATTCCAAAGGCTCCAACAGTACAAACACGCTCAGGTCAGGTGATGCTTCAGCCACCTGTGTCACCATCCGCCGGCTGGTTAAACGTGCAGATGCGTTATAACTGCACAGGTGTCAGAACGGAGGATTGGCTCAAACTTCAGGGTTTTTTTTTCTACGCTTGGGTCTGTATGATGTCACAGAGCTCTTGTCCTTATATGGTCATCGGGCCTTGCCAGCTGCTGTTCAAAGCTTTACCTTAGGATAACCTGTTTCTGTGACGAAGCTGACGAGACCCGACCCCTTAAGATAGAAATGAGCAGAACAGGATTCTTCTGGGTTTTAAAGTAGAGCTTCTTCCTCTTGTTTCTGTCAACGTTGTGATTTTTTTATTAAAAGTGATTTAAACATGTGCGGCGTTGTTGTAGATTCTTTTCCAGTCGTTTTCCTGCCTCCACCTGTCTGTCGTGTCGCTAAACAGAGAAGGGTTATTGATCGCCGTCGGCACATCAGTGCTTCCTGTGATGTCGGCTGTTAATTTCCTCAGAGATGCCTGCAGGGGTTTATGGGATTGTGGAGCTGTAAGTCAGCCGTGACGGGGTGGGATCGACTTTTGGTATTTTATTGTTTGGTCTCACGGTGCAGGCCGTCTGAAGAACAGCGACACGTGGAGCGTTTGTATGAGGGCCTGTAGGAAGCACAGCCTGTATATAAAAGATGGAGGTAGCAACCTTGTCCAAATAGTCACACACTGGCTTGTAAAAGTGAAACCTCGACGCCTGGAACTGAAACATCATCACAAGTGGACTGACTCAAGTTTGGAGCCTCGAGTGGCCATCAGAGGAACTGCAGACGCTGTAAAAGCCTCTGACGCAACAGGTTAGCGGGGGAGGGAAGACAAATGTGATGTCATGCTGCTCTGGTGCTCTAACCTGTGAAAACAGGTGAGCAGAGAACGAGTGCTCGTCACAGGAAGTCGTGCAGCCGTCGGGACATCGTTCTGCCAACTTCCTCTGTTTAAGCTCCTCCCTCTGAGTGCCTGACACGGCGGTACAGCTGTGGCTTAGACTGGGTGAGATGTACCTGTGCAGCTGTGATGTCAGTTTTGGCAACAGCGAGCATTTTTGCCGTGGTCGTCTCTGTGTTTAGGAAGCCGGTGTGACGCCTGAAGGTCTGAACCAATGAGCACAGGCCGGAGAACATGTCTGACTAAGAATCATCATAGATTTAAATTTGAGCCAAAACCAAAGACTGAGCTCAAAAACTCATCAGGAAACAGCAAATAGGCTTTGCAACCACGTTACTGCCCTCTGGTGGCCAGCATAAAAAGTGCAGGTTGACTTTTCAGGCCCCGAAGCTTCGTCCATATCTGACACATTGATGTGAAGAGCTGAAGATGCAGCTGACATTTGGAGGAAGAAGCTTGTGGGTCTTAAGTTTAGATTAAAAAGTTTTCAGGTTTTTGTGACTTTAGGAGCTTAAAACAGACATAAACACTCCAGTGAGGCCGAGCGTTAAACCTCCGACTGAATCACACCCTCGACCAGAAGATGGAAGGCCACCTCAGGTTTTATGTTTCATTCAGAGTTCATTCCTCCGCCTGTGGAGAGTTTCCACCCCCCCGCTGCTTCAATTTATCTGCCTCTTTGGCAGCTGCAGGAAAATGAATCAAAATGTTTGAGTGCATCAACAGAAGCGAGCGGAGAGCAGCCACGCTGAGACACGCACGAGGAAATCTTTCATCCTGGATGGAAAACGCATGCAAATGATCTTTATTCACTGTACGCTGATAAATATGACAGTCACATTAATAAATAACCAGCAGAGGAGACGGGAGAGTGTGCGAGGCCTCTGCTTTTTAAAACACAAACAATAAATGATTCAAAGTACACACTGTGCCTGCGTTTGAAGTAATGGGAGTTCCCAAAATGAACCGAAGCCATCAGATGGGTGTAAAGAAGCACTCGCTGTAAAAACAGCAGCAGCATCTGCTGTTGATGGGATATCAGCCACAATTAAACTGGGCCCGGGCTGTACTTGTGTCTGCCCCCTGGTGGTGGAGACGGAGACAAAGATGGACGTAGCTGCCTTGACGTCTCTTTTTTTTAATGAATCCAGATTTGAAGCCTCGAGGTAAACGTGCCCGCCGTTGCTGTGCTGGTTGCAAAAATGGAGCTTGGACGAGGAGGGGCGGGTCTAACTGTGAAACCGGATGCTCATTGGCCAATGACAAGTCACAGGATAATCGTCCATTAAGAATCCTGGAAACAGGATCTTATCTTACGGTCTGTGCATTTTGCAGACGCCCAAATATCACAGAAGTTCTAAATCATCATCATCATCATGTGAAAGTGTTATACACACTCAGAGGCTCATATATGTATACATGTGCATATTTCAGATTAAGGACAGACAAACCTGTAATTGTGTCGTTGTGTAATTTTGATTTCTGTCTGCACAAATGTAAACATGCGCACAACTCCATCAGAAAGTTTCAGATGTAGCCATTCTTGTATTTGCTGGTTTGTGTTGTTGTGTTTGCACATTTCTGTTGCTTGTGGGGCTCGCACACAAGAATTTCACTCGCATGTGCTGTGCCAGTGTGCCTGCACATGCGATGTGACAATAAAAGTGATTTGATTTGATTTGATTTGAAAGGAACGTGATGGTCAGTCGGGAAGCAGGTGACACTTTAATGTTGTCTGCAGAAACCAAGTGGCAAATGGTCTGTATTTGTATAGCGCCTTACTTAGTCCCTAAGGACCCCAAAGCACTTTACACATTCAGTCACACACACATTCACACACTGGTGATGGCAGCTACATTGTAGCCACCCTGGGGCGCACTGACATATGGGCTCAAATTGTGGTCATGAATATTTTGTACTTGTAAATCAGGATTTGTATGTTTAAAAAGAATTTGTGTGTGGCCAAAAAATCTGTGAGAAACTCAAGTTTCAAGTTACAAGTACGAATTCTGACCCTATTTTTCTTCCTTTCATCTGATTGGTCAATGTCATGTCAATCACAAATGTAACAATCCAATCAGAGAACAGATGGGTTTGGCTGTCGAGGGGCGCTTTTTTTGAACTGCAGGTCCTTGAAGGGAATAAATGCACTTTTACATGCCAACCCAGCGTTTTCCTTCATCACCACAAAGGAAAACAGTCTGTGGTCGTCCGAGTTTGGTGATTTTTGTGTCACAGGTCTACGTGTTTAATACAGGGACTTCCACAGCCTTTTCAACAGCGCTGCGGACCACGGGGTGGGGGCGGGCAGTGTTTTGAAATGACAGTCTTCATTACAAAGCTTTCTTCGTTATGAATTAGCATACATGTTTTTATTGAACATTTGAAGAACCAGCAAAAAAACAAACTCTTGTAGAGGACATAAAGTCAGAGATAGAAAAGACAAGGAGCAGGTGCATCTAGTGCAGGTAGAGCTGCTGCACACAGAGCCCAGCAGCCAGCAACAAATCCTGGATCCTTTGCTTTTAGTTAGCAGTTAGCATTAGCAGCACATCCTGCGTCCGATGTGAAAGGACCTTTATGCTGCGCACTGTGACTCACAGCAATGGTCCCGGGTCAGCCCTGACTTTGTGTTAAACTAATCCTAAAGTAATAATG
>NW_005187626.1:132854-134544 GCF_000239375.1 Pundamilia nyererei | reverse complement strand
CTATCAGCCAGAGTTTCGGGTGAGCTCATTGTGAAACCTGGCCCCACCTCATGTTCACCTTGCCATCACTCTGAGAAAGACCCTGAAGTACCTGAACTATGTGAACTAAAGTCACAGGTCTGCAGGAAGCTAAGTGGGCCGCACTCACAGGAGGAGAAGTGCCGTTAAATGAACTCCAAACAGGAAATCTCAGCCTGACACAGACGGGACCGACAGATCGTCCTGCCACAGATGAGCCTCATGTTAAACTCAGTTTTAATGATCGATGTTGATAAAGCAGCAGATCATATCAGGAAACCAGAGGATGAAACAGGAAACAGTCAGTCGGAGACCCTGCAGCTCATCAGGTGGGAGTTTCCTGTGGGTGGGCGTGTTTGTTTTACACTGAAATCTTGGATTCACTGGAGTCAGTCGTCCGGGTTCCTGTGAAAAGCTCTGGTGGTGCAGGTGTTTAGCTGGGGCCTCTGTATGAGCGATTACAGCCTGACGTGATGCTGAGAAACAAAGCCAGCAGCAGTTTGTGGACCTCGGAGCAGATCTGGAGTCAGTCTGGTTTTCATCATCGCGGCAAAATCCCTGGAAACGGATGATGGATGTGTTTCTGTGCGTCAGTGTGTTTATGGAAGCGCCTGATGCTGCCAGGCTGCTCTCGGAGGTCCTGCAGGTCTCGTCAGCTTCATCGCAGAAACATCAAAGCAGAGAAACCAGAGACGTCTGAGGGTTTATGAGCAGTGGATGAATGCTGCGTGATGCTTTCATAGCTGACTGTCGGCTCACGGCCTTGTTTTCAGAGGCTGCTGATAATGGAGTCGCCGGGGTCGGGCTCAGAGTGGGCGCATTTTTCCTCCTTTTGATCTGCAGAAAACCCCAAAAGCAATGGTCGCGGACAGCATGGACACGGCCGTCCACCTGCACACAGACACATGAACTGTCTTCATGCCCTCAAAGTAAAAATGTTCGTCCCAGAGTAGGTTGCAACTTTTTAGCTATCAAGCACACACAGTCTGACGTGCCCGAGCACTATGCACAGCCAGCTGGGTGGAGTGTAAATATGCACCGTCTTCACGTTATAATAAAACTGTTGTAAAAGGTTAGTGTTCAGCTTATTAATACCTCGTTTTAAGCAATAAAGAAAAATGCAGTACAGAAATCACGCGAGTGTTTCCTTTGAAACAAAAACTGGTCAAATAGATCAGGAGCTAAAGTTCGCCTGGTTATTACGCTGCGCAGACCAAACAGCGCCTTATTTCTACGAGTCACGTAACACCTCACATCTGCTGTGCGTGACAGGCGTCGCTGTGACTGGACGAAAGCTATTTGTAAGAGTGCCATCTGTTGGTCAGGACGTGGCACTGCAGGTCAGGGACATTTAAGGTGGAATAAAGGACGAACCTGCTCGTTGTACGGGACGTCCTGCTGTGCGTTGCCATGTAAATAGTTTGCATTTCATGTGTATGTACTTGCTAAGTACATGTGAACAGATCTTGAATAAAAAGATAAAACAGGAGGCCTGTCCCAAAGTCACGTGACAGCTTGAGAGCTCAGTAGTTGGTGGACTTGTGGGAAATGTGTAAGTATTTTATTTTTCTCACATAATTTAATGTTTGGTTCACAGGTAATTGTTGCATTAGAAATCACACACACACACACACACACACACACACACACACACACACACACACACACACAC
>NW_005187626.1:129070-132772 GCF_000239375.1 Pundamilia nyererei | reverse complement strand
GGGGGGGGTGGAGGTCGGTCGCTGTTCGTCGGGAGCGCGCCTGCTGCTCGCGCTCGTTTCTTTTCATTCAGCAGAGCGGAGCGAGGAAGAGAAGCATTTTCAGGTCTGTATGAAATCCTTCCACATCTTTTATCTATTTCTCTCAGATCAGCTGATTTATTGTTAACAGGACTCACACCCAGCCTCGGGTCACATGGGGGGGTTACCCTCTGAAACTTTATTCTGATTCTGTTTTTATGCTTTAAAATCTGCTTTACACGCTGTCAGTGTGTTTAATCTGTAGGATCAGAGACTCTCTGTGTGTTTCTGTGTTTCTGTCTCTGCTGCTGAGCTTTGATTTCTTAACATGAGGTTCAGGGGTTGAAATCAGGGGCCAAAAGTCTCAGAGGAAGGTTAATGCTTCATTTTTAATCTGCTGTGGAGGCAGAGAGGTCTCAGCTATACAGGCAGCAGTCGCTAAAAGATGCTCGGAAATATCTGATCTGCTGCACCAAGTAGTGACAGGAAAACAAGGAATTGATCTGAACTTATTTGTTATTTTTATTTCTTCTTCACTGCATTTGTATCACAGCTTTATTAAAATTACGTTTTTTTGTGAACAAAATGTGAAACGTGAAAAAATTGATCATGTGTCAGCTGATATATTCACTTTATTTTTAAGACAAAATTTTCCGTTTAAATTTTTCTCTTTTTAAATATTTTGTATTATTGTTTCTCGGTATTATCATTATGTTATCATATAATCATCATGCTCCAGTCAGATCCTAAACATTAAAGCTACTTTTTGTAATTACCATCCGGAAAATACAACTCACATTGTCACCAGCAGGGAGCAGCACTTAGCCAGCGAGTTTGTTAAAATGTCACCTTTTAGTCTTTTTCTAAACAGTGTTGCCTTTTCTCAGCTCACCATCGTAAATCAACACTTAAATGACTTAGACTCACAAGCTGGTCTTACAATGAAGTATATTTAGTCTAAAATACAACCCATGTCTGTTCATCCTTTGTCCAGTATATCCACACCCCCTCCTCTGCACATGCTCAGACCACCTCCACCTCTCTGACTCTGAGCTGTCCCTCTGATGGACTCAGGTCCATCCTGCTCACCGAACGTCTGAACATCTTCAGCTCGACTCCACCGTCTCCAACCATCACAGCAGGCAAGCGACCGTAGTCATGAATACGTTTATAACTAAAGTTTTGGGACATGCAAATGGTTCCACAGGGGTCTATTCGTTATTATTTTTAATAATAATAATTATATTATTATATTATATTGATATTATATTATTATTATTAAAAATAAACATTAAATCTGTTAAAAATATATATATATACTGAAATTATTATGAGCACTAAAACATTAAGCAGACGTTAAAGCAGTGCAGTTTAATGTTGTGTTTTTATAATGACATATTGCATGAAAGCTTTTTAAACTGTCTGTTTCTCAGCGATGTAAGCTCCCGAGTCTGTTTAAAAGTATATGAATCAATAATCTGTGAAACATTTTAAAACAACAACGGCAGGAAAGACTCGTCCCCACAGGACACGGCGTGCTGCGCTAAAGGGTTAACGATGATGTGAGCAGCAGCTCCTTGCAGCACAAAGAACAATCAGGAGGCAGGTTGGTGAGAAGCTCCTGCGTCGAGTTTTCAGAGCTGAGATGCAACATTCCCCAGCCTGCAGGCGAATCTGACGACTGCTGCACACCAAACATCCAGCCTCACCCCGAGCGGCCAACGACACGCTCCATCTGCAGCAAACACGCAGGGAAAGAAGCCATCAGCGGTCATGGCAGTAATGGCTTTAGAAACACAGGCTGGCCTGAAGGGTGCGCTCTGTTATATGCATTTATGCTCCCAAACCACTTCCTGTTAATATCACTGTACAGGAACCTGCTATAATTCAGCTGCATGTGCAGCAGGGGGCGCTGTTCCTAGACAAAAACATTTTATTTTAGTTTGTGTAAATTTTCTCACGCTGTCCACAAAACCCCAGCGTTCTGCTAGTGCGTGCCGATTGGTCAGTTAATGATGTAGGACAGGGCGTTGCCATGATGGTGGTTTCCAAAAGATCGTTAATATGTTACCTCTGAACTATAGCCACTGACTCAAACCCTCCTATTAAAAAATATACAGAAGACAAAAATGTTTGCCCCGTTCAGTCTGGATGAACTCGAGAGCGCCCCCTGCGGTGAGAAGCTCTGTGTTTGTGAGTCTGTGAGGACTAGCATTAGCCTCAACTGGCCGTTAGAGGAACTGCATCTTTTGGTGGGTCCACTTTTAGTCACTGCCAACCGCTAACCGTCAACCTTTTTATTACTGCAACCATGACAACCTCTAGTTAGGGTCCTCGCTTCTCTGACCTGAGAACAGAGGTGGGCTTCACGACAGCGACCAGTCATAGAAAGGTGTTTTTGATCGGTTCAAACGTGAACTTTGGCCCCTCCCAAATTTCAAAGGTTAACCCTTGCCTTGTTGTCCCGTCCCTGCAGGCGCAGCATTGCGAGCATGCTGACCTGATCCAAAATGTGCACCTCGACCAACAGCAGCTCAGCGCTGGTGGGCGTCTTCCCAGATTACGGGATTTCCCCAGACGAGATCCTGGACACCACGCAGGGGCGGGCCTTCTTTGTGGCCACCATAGTCATTGGCGTGGTGCTGGTGGGCATCATGCTGGTGTGCGGCGTGGGGAACTGCCTCTTCATCACCAGCCTCGCCCGCTACAAGCAGCTCAGAAACCTGACCAACCTGCTCATCGCCAACCTAGCCGTGTCGGACGTGCTGGTGGCAGCGATCTGCTGTCCCTTCCTGCTAGACTACTACGTGGTGAAGCAGCTGTCGTGGGAGCACGGCCTGCTGCTCTGTGCCTCCACCAACTACCTGCGCACCGTCTCGCTCTACGTGTCCACAAACGCTCTCCTGGCCATCGCCGTGGACAGGTGGGTTCACCTCCGGGAACACAAGCAGACAACACAGAGCCTCTGTTTGTGCTTCGGCTGGTTTGGCGTGTAAATGTTCCGTGTGAGAACATCCTGGGTAACGGCCGTTCGGTTTATAATATTGCTGAATCTCTGCCACAGCGTCAGCACTTAGAGCTGCCCCTCAGTGGGCTTCCAGAAGCTGCCCAACCAGAGGAAAACTGACTTACCCAGAGGGAGGTCTGAGAGTAGGAGGAGCTAAAAAGGTAGTGAGAGGCTCCGTAAAGGCCAGGATGTTTTATTACAGAATAGAAGTATGGAACAGAAAAGTCCACTCCTCTTTGAAATGATTGGTAATTATTGCTGATGTTCATGGTTTGGTCCTCTGAAACAACCATCAGGATCCTACCAGGATGGACGTCCTTACAGGTGATCCATTTAAATCTTAAATATTCACTTTGTGCCTGAAAGATGGACGAGGTCAGTACGACATCACTCGCTGATGAAGATCAGAGCGTCTGGAGTCCTTCTGACGGGATCAAAACCTCCAACAGGAGCATCATGCTTCATCCAATCAGACGTCAGAGGAGAGGCTACACTGTAAAACATGACTGGCAAACATTACAGTAATACTGAGGAAATTTACAGGAAAAATATAGACTCAATACAATGTTACAGTAGTATAAATGCAGTCATATCCTGTCATTTATTTACAGTAACAGTGCTGCAAATTCAATTACTGCACAGTTACTGTAAAGTTTACTGAAGCCCACTGTGATCTT
>NW_005187626.1:119953-127289 GCF_000239375.1 Pundamilia nyererei | reverse complement strand
TTTATTTCAACAAAGTAACTGTATTCTGAATACCACCTTTTTAAACGGTAACTGTAACGGAATACAGTTACTCATATTTTGTATTCTAAATACGTAACGGCGGTACATGTATTCCGTTACTCCCCAACACTGCTCATTGCACATTAAATATTAAACATGAAGGTTTTGTTGATTTACTGAGAACTCATTAGTATCTGTAAAAACTGCCACATCTTCTTAAGCTGACCAGTTGGGCCATATTTGAGTTTTGCCGGTCCGATTCTGGGCCCTGGGCCTTACTTTGACACCCCTGTGGGAATGCTGCTTCTTTTAAACGACCATCAGCCCGCCCTGGGGTGGGATCCTTGTAATCTCAGATCAATCTTCAGAGGTTTTCTCCATTAATGCTTCCTGTCACGTGACCTCAGGTGTGCTTGAGCCAAAGTATGAATGATGTTTGAGTCACACTAAGAAACCAGATAAGCACTCGAAACGTGTGAGTCGAAGCGTGTGGCGGCAGCAGCGAGGCCGCTGATGATGTGCAGGGTCCTGACGGTGGCTCCACATCAAGCACATTCCAGAGCGGACCAGCTGACAGACGGGGTTTACATTCTGCTTCAACAAAAGCAGCTCCCGTGTTTCTGAGTGAAACCGGGCAGCTCGCGCTCCGGCGGTCCTCCACGCGTCCTTCATCACGCCTGGCTGACGGCTGTTAGTGTTTCCAGAGAGCTTCTGTGTATCTGGGGACAACAAAGTGGTTCCACTTTCCTCGTTATCCTGAGAGCGAACACATCCAAACATCTGGCAGCGTGTCAGACCGACTCAGGGTACAAACACTTCTGCAGCTGATAACAACACAATCCATTAAATCCAACCAACACGACTGCTGCTTCGCTTACATCAAAGCTCAGCTCCTCTGAAACAGCAAACACAGTCTTACATCAACAAAAACACCAGAACCCCCGAGAGGGGACATCCTGAAAAACTAAAGCTCCATTCAACCAATCTGATCCATTCAGGCAGAAATACCAGGAAAGAAATGTGTCCACAGATTTTAGAGGCGGAAAAGGAGCTCCGCCTTCATAACAGACAAGACGATGACAGCACTGAAAAACAGCAGAAAGATCTCTGACGTGTCCTCACAGTCCCAGGTTGAAACGTCCCGTGTCCAGACGGTGCCGTCAGTACGTAACCACCACAAAAACAGTCTTACTTTGTAAAAGAGCAAAACCTCCAAAGGGAACAGGATAAAAAGCCAAATCAGAGGCCCTGATAGGGCCTGAGAGGGCCCGAGAGGACCCGGCAGTTTGGTCTGAGACAGGCTCATCGTCCAGCTGCCAGTCCTTCTGGGTCAAAGTAAGACCAATGTTAGATTAATGCAGCGCTGCTATGTAACTGATGATGTACTGATACTCACAGCCGGACCTTTAGACTGTGATTCATTAAAAATCACAACATTAAAAAATCAGATGATTATGATTCAGCTGATTTAGGAAGCGTTGACTATATTCTGTTTGTTATGTTGATTTCATCATCCCACTGATGTTTGTATTCGTTTATAGTGATTCATTAAGGTATGAAGGAGATATTAATAACAACAAACCATACATGTCTGTGGCACACATGAGCAAAGGTACGCCTTTCAGCACGCTCTCTCCCCCGGTGGTCAAAGGTAAAATATAAGGTGCACTTAAAATCCTTTATTTTCTCAAAAATCGACAGTGCGTCTAATAATGCGGAGCGCCTCATGTATGAATCCTGGTTGTGCGTACTGACCTCGAACCGATTTAATGTGGTTAGAGACAAATGCAGTCGCATGGCAGGATGCTGTAAATGGACCAAACTTCAGCCAGGAGAACGGCTGAGATAATCCATCCACAATACGAGGTTAGTCATTGATATACTGCAGCAACATGGGAACAGAGCCGCTGTGATAGAATACAGCATTAATGAATCGATGGTACAGAAGTGGAGGAAGCAAGAAGAATGAGTGGAGTAGTTTGACTCATCTGTTTTGTTTCGCTTAATGTGCTTTATGGTCCGAAAAATACGGTAACTAAAAATTTATATTATCAAAGCTCCAGAAACCAAAAGGTTTCCGTGTTTTAGAAGCAGTCCGTGTGGAGGGCGCGAAAGCCGGCCCTCCTGCACCTGAGCCAGTTTCCCGTCTGTGTCTGCAGGTACATGGCGATCCTGCACCCGCTGAGGCCTCGTATGAAGCACCAGACGGCGTGCTGCGTGATCCTGACCATCTGGCTCGTCCCCATCTTCATCTCCATCCCGTCTGCCTACATGGCCTCAGAGACGACGTACCCACATGTGGACGGTTGCCCCGATAAGACCTTCTGCGCTCAGATCTGGCCCGTGGACCACCAGGTTTACTACCGCTCTTACTTCCTCCTCGTCTTCGCTCTGGAGTTCGTGGGCCCCGTGTCTGTCATGGCCGTCTGCTACACCCACATCTCCAGAGAGCTGTGGTTTAAAAATGTTCCAGGTTTTCAGACGGTACAGATCCGCAAGAGACTGCAGAAGCGCAGGAGGACCGTGGTGGTGCTGATTCTGGTCCTGGTGGCCTACATCCTGTGCTGGGCGCCGTATTACGGTTTCACCCTGGTGCGGGACTTTTACCCCACCCTTATCTCCACGGACAAGAACTCCCTGGTGGCCTTCTACGTCATCGAGTGCATCGCCATGAGCAACGGGATCATCAACACCCTCTGCTTTGTGAGCGTCCGAAACAGCAGGAAGCAGCTGAATAAGTCCATCAAGTTCCCTCTGAGGCTGGTGAGCTTCGTGGCCACCAAGTGGCTGGATGAAGCTGAGCCGCGGACATCCTCCCTCCGGGTGACGGAGGAGGTGGAGGGCGGCCGGCTGAGGTACTTACCTACTTCTTCTTCTATGGAAGGCACAAAACATCCGGTAAAGCGGCTGCACGCAGAGACTCGGAGCTGAAGTGAGGAGCGAGCTGGTGAGGTGTTTGCTCAGCAGAACTGTGGCTGCTGCCGAGTGTTAGCGACGCTGCATCGTCCATGGAGAGACTTTCTGATCCCGTTTTTGTCGTTTCCAGCTGTTTGTATCTTATGTGGATGAAAATATTATTATTGTTATTATTTACAACACTGAGGCCAGAGACCTGTTTAAACTGGATTGCATTATTAGGGGCGTGGCCTCTCTGACTGACAGGTGGCTGTTGCTGCTAGCGTCACCTGAACTGGACGTCTGCACCATGTTTGTGATGTTGGAGCCTTAAGGAGCATTTTAATGACATCATGTGACCAATAACATGGCTGCTGTGTGGGTAATTGTGGGAAGTTGCTAACTAGCATTAGCTGCAAAGTTATCTAGATATGGTCACCTCCTACGAAGCTGAAGTGAGGCTTCAGGAAGACATGTTGACCACCCCTCAGCGGTCGGGGCCCTCAGTTAAAGTGACATAATCAGAGTTTGGTGCGAGCTCCTTCTGCCCTCACACCAGCAGTTTGGAAGGAGTCCACCACATCTCCTCCTGCCTCTTCTTCTTCTGTGGATTTCAGCCCGACTCCCCGACGTGCTCCTGCTGTTCATAGTAAAACTGTTGGTAATGCAGCAGGCTGTGTGCGCATGCACGATTCTCCGCTCATATTCATGTCAAATAAAGATGCATTTTTAAGCTTGTAATGAAGGAGCAGAGGTGAGAGCTGGAGTGGTGCGTGCTGGTGTTGGTGCAGCTTTCAGAGGCTGTTTGTACCTCGGTGTGCTCTCTGCGTGGGCTGGTTTGATCTTTAGACCATCAGTTCAGCCTCCGCCATCGTTTCCACCCTCATTAGTGCCGATCAGCACACAGCGAAGACCCCGTCACACAGCTCTGTGAAGCCGGTCTCTTATTTATGTTCACGCAGCAGCTTCAGACGCACAGACTCAAAGTTCGCCAGCGTCCTCTGTAGCAGCATCGAGGGAGTTTATACTGAAATCAATACTGCCTGTTCTTCCTCACATCACAGGGTTTCTGACCTTTCTCTGGTGTGTGTGTGCAGCGCTGTCTCACAGGTTTGATCTGCATATTTGTAATGCTGCTGTTGTATAATCTGCTTAGCAACGATGAACGCGAACCTGAAGAGAACAATGACTCGCTACAGTCCCTTCCTGCTGATTTGCATTGTGTGCCCATGTTAGGGTTCACTCACATGGTTGTAAGTGTTTTAATATTCATTGCGTTGCAAATAAAAAGCGCCTGAAATGGACGAAGCAAACACGTACAGCTCTGTGAAAACGAACTGCCTCTCTTCTTAAATCATGAACGACCTGGAGCTAAGTCCAGCTTCACTGCCAGGCCTGGTTTAAGTCCAGACTTTGAGCCAATCAGAGGTGGAGCTGCTGGTTCCTGCAGAGCAGCCAGACCGTCACGCGACCACCACCCTGGCTGCTGCTGCTGGGATGTTTCTGGATGAAACGCAGAAAGTTCAGCTTCTGTCTCGTCAGCCCTCAGAATATTATCCTCCAGATGTTTGTTGGCAGATGTGCGACGAGACTTTGTGATCTTCTTGGTCAGCAGTGGTTTCTGCTTGGACTCTCCCATCTTTGCCCCGCCTCTTTCTTACTGTTGACCTCTGACCTTATCTGAGCCAGGTGAGTCTGCAGGTCTGCAGATGTTAATCTGGGCTCTTCTGCGACCTCCACAGCCTGAGAAATGTTTCTGTAACCCTCTCAGGCTGATGATGTCACGGACTTTGTCTTACTCGGCGATGTCAGTTATCACAAACAGCTGATTGCAGTTCTTGCTGCCAATGATGACACAACCAGTTATTAGCTTTAAGAGGCGACGACATCACAGGGCAGCGAGGTTTGGAAAGCTTTTGTTCCCCTAATAAACTAAATCATCGTGTAATAACTGCATTTTGTGTTTATGCGGATTATCTTTGTGAGATATTATAAAGAGCAGAGATGTTTCAGGCTCACCGACACAGCGAGGAGCTTCTCGTAAACTGAGTCTGAAGTCATATCCTGATGTTTTCCCCTCAAACTGTCCTCATCAAACAGTGTTGAGGTCAGTCTGAATACACTCAATGACCAAATGTTTCCATCGATGATTTTCTTTCATGCCCACGACAAAGCCGGGATTCATCGGCTCAGACTGGACATCTCATTCCCCACAGCCCGACTCCCAGCATCCGTACTGGTGCCTGTGTATAAGCTCAGTGTAGGCGCGCCGTCATCACAGCTGAACAAATACTTGCTTTCTGTGCGTTAGACTACGATCGTTAAAAGAAACCAAAAACTGTCATAAAAACACATTTTTGTTCTGTCAGATTAGCAAAGAACATTTAGAGACCCTCCCCTCAGGATGACACCTGCACAGGTGACCAGCGGGCTGCAAAACACAAAACACTCCACAGCTCTGCCGGGCCAGCCAAACATCAGGGGCTGAGCTTCCTAATCAATCAAATGGACTTCCTGTCGCAGCTGTGACAGAAGGAAGAAAGGAGACGCCGCTTTGTTTTTGATGTATTTAATAGAAAAACAGTCCAGGAATCAGTGAGCTGATAAAAACGGTTCACCTTCCTCTCTGAGCGACTCACCTGCGGCCAACAGCACAGACTCTATTTACAAAATAAAAGCAGCTCAGAGAGCGCCACGGCTCAGCTGTCAGGTCGCTGCTCGGACCCTCTGTGGAGGACGCCGTCTCCACAGAGGGTCGTCTTACCAGAATGAATCACTCGCTTCATTTTAAAGCTGCTTCAAAATAAAACTGAGCCGAGCGCGTCCACTTTGGACGGCCTCAGGTCGACTTCTCACAGGTGACTTTACAGGTAAACTCGGGGAAATCCAGAACTTTTTTTTATTTTAGTGTTACTTATTTTAATGTTTGGTGGGCCTCACACGTGCTCCACCCCCACAGCCAGAAATAATCCCTTTCACATTAAAAGTCCTTTTAGTGGAAGAAGACACCTGCTGTTTCTTCTTCGTGACACTACAGATATATGAAGACTTTTTCACATTAAAATGAAAACAATGAGACTTATTTTGAAAAAGTGCAAAGACTTTCTCTGTTTTTCACATTAAAAGCAAAACATAGGCATATATTTGAAAGCCTAAATATGAGTTTTACTCTGAAAAAACCTGGATGCACCTCAGCACTAATCACAAGTAGAGCAAACTGAAACATGATGGCAGAAATAATAGTTTTACGTTTTAATCCACGTGTTTCTCCTTTGCTGTGCTCCTGATTGATGCAATCCAAGTTTGACAGGCTGCAAGACTTTTAATTTGAAAAAACACCTGGATGTTCCTCACCACAGCAAAGAAGAAAATGGAAATACAACAAAAAAATGTAAATATGTTTTTTCCTTGTTATCTCACTCCTTATTCACAAAGACTTCCTGATGTTATTTCCACATTAAAAGTCTGTAAAGGGAAGACTTTGAGACTTTTAATGTGAAACAACACGAGGACGTGTCTTATCCAACATGACGAGTACCATAAAGTAAAAACAAAAGGAATCAGAAAGCAGAAATCATGTGTTCATACTCGTTTCTTCTTTGCTGAATATATTAACAGATGTTTTTCACATTAAAAGCCTCTCTACAAAAGGCTGCCGAACATTTAATGTGAAAAACCACACAGGTATGGTTTAAAATCAATCAGGACACAAAGATGAAAGAACAGCCTCTCATCTGTCTCTAATGCAGATGGAGCGGGTTTGATATTTTCGTTTGTAGAGGATGACGTCATCAAACACGGCGTTCTGGTCTGGTGAGCCCTCAGCGAGGGGCAGGGCAGGTTTCTGCTTACTTCCTCCTCTTCAGGAAGGCCGTAGCCTCTCTCTGCAGGCCTTTGATGTCCTCCTTACCGCTGTCGTCTGAGTCAGGAGGGACGTAGTCCGAGTCATCGCCCGCGTCCTCGCTGTCGTCATTAATGAAGCTGTCCTCGTACTCGTCCTCGTCGTCAGCGGGAGTCTTTTTGGCGACGTGGCGAGCTGTGGGGGGATTTACTGCGAGTGAGTCAGAGAATGAAGTGGCCGAGATTTAGTTTCTGTTTCTAATTTTCAGACCCTTTTATTTATCACCTGTTGTTATTTACTTCCACCTGTACGACACAAATGTGTGTGTGTCCATGAGCGTACCTGGTTTCTTTGTGTGTTTGTATTCCTTCCTGTGCAGGGGGTTTTTCCTGCAGAGGAAACAAAGTTCACGTCAGAATAAAGTCGAGCGATGCAGGTCAGACGATGTTTCCTGACAGCCGTCCGTCTGCAGCGTCGAGTTAAAAATGCTCGAATTACTCATCGCAGAAACTGCAGCGAGCACGGAGACAGCGAGCCAAGTGTCAACCAAACAAATGCTGCTCTGAGGAACACGAATCGCATCAGTGTGTGTGTGTGTGT
>NW_005187626.1:100370-118444 GCF_000239375.1 Pundamilia nyererei | reverse complement strand
TGTGTGTGTGTGTGTGTGTCCTTCGCAGTGACCCTCAGTTTTTACAAAAACGTTCGTTTGCAGTTTTTCTAAAAAGCACTAAATGAAATAAAGTCAATAAAAAGAAGATAAAACAGAAAAAGTATCAAATCAATAGCTTTGTGTTCTCTGACAGCAACAATGTGCTGCAGGCAGTTATTAAGTAACTAAACCCTGATGTGTGATCTCTGAGGCTCCTCGTTGGTGTCTGTTTGATCCAGCTGTTTGTCAGCAGCTGCAGAGCCTCGGCCGTCGGCTCAGCTCTAACCTGTAGCAGTCGCTGCCGTAGGGACACTCGGGTTTGTCCTCCTCCTCCTCCTCCTCCTCCTCCTCCTCGTAGTCTGTGTCTCCAGGGTGACTGCAGTCCTGGAAATGAAGTGGGTTCTTCCTGGAAAACACAAGCAGGGAGGAAACGAAGGGTGTGAAGCCCACCTGTGCAGGGCGGTCACCTGCAGCTGTTTGCTATGCAGCCTGCACCACACTGTGGGCTGGGACCAGCTGCTGGAGTCACTGCAGTGAGGACAGCTGCTCCTTGTTTCAAAGCTTTTTCTAAAAGTGAAATCTGAAGGACTAATCTGAGGCAGCGAGCGGCATCTGTGAGATGGTGAAGGGGCGGGGCTACGAGAGGCGCTTGACGCACCTCATCGGCTCGAGTGCTCTTCAGCTCGTCTTCAGAGGGAAACGAGACATCAAAGCAAAAGCTCTCAGAATAAATTCAGCCTGTGACTCCGTGTGTTTCAGTGTCGTACCTGTAGCAGGCCGTCCCGTACGGACACGGCGTTCTGACTCGGGCTTTGGAAGGGGCGGGGCCAGACTCGGCGTCTCCATTTGACCCGGCGGGCTCGGCTCGTTTAGACGTGCCGTTGTTTTCAGACATCTTGCCCTCCTTCTCAGACTCATTTGCTTTGTCCTCCGCTTCTGCCTTCATGGTGAAGCTGTCGTTCTCGTCGCTGTCCTCAGACCTGTTCGGTTTAGCCCGACGGTGGGCGGC
The DNA here is from genome assembly GCF_000239375.1 of Pundamilia nyererei. Classification (NCBI taxonomy): domain Eukaryota; kingdom Metazoa; phylum Chordata; class Actinopteri; order Cichliformes; family Cichlidae; genus Pundamilia; species Pundamilia nyererei. Next base: position 117,435 of record NW_005187626.1, on the reverse strand, counting down.
GGCCTCCTGAAAGCCAGAGGACATATTAGTCTCTTAGGTCAGGAGGCGGAATTTAAACCTGGAAACAGAAACTCTGCTCAACAGGTCTCACCTCAGGTTGTTCTTCGTCATCACTCAGTTTTCTCCTCTTCCTCGGCCTCTCCTCCTCCTTCCTTGTGAACTCCGCCTCCTCAGGTGAGGAGGTTGTTGCGGGCGTGGCTCGTGCGACAGCTGCTCGTTTAGTGGCAGGTGACGGCGCTGCAGGTCGGCAGGTCCGAACTAAACAGACATTTTCAAACAAATAACAGGATCAGAAAGGGCGCCCCCCGCAGGCAGAGGGAACACAGGACGGGTCTTTGTTACCTGTCGGGATGGAGGGCGGAGTCTTTGCAGCAGGTACAGCCGCCTGCATCCATGCAGGTAAAACTCTTCTCCTGGTCACAGACGGAGCGGCGCCTCGCTGATCGTCTTTCACCGATCCTGCCGAGTCTCCCTGAAAGAAACGCAACGAGACGACTTCACTGATTGGCTGCTCGCTTTCACACTGCCATCCACTGAGCCACTGACACGCCCACTGTGGGATCAAACATGTGAAGCCGCCTGCTGTGGCGCCCCCTGGTGAACGAGGGAGGAGCTGCTGTCAACCAAAGTTTCCTTTATTCTTACAGTAAGTCCTGTTCTGATGATGATTATTTCTGTCAGTGTTTGTTTGTCTCATAACTTTGTTAAAAAACAAACTGTTCTAAAGTTTCATGTTTCTGTCACATCACATTAACCCTGCACTCTGAAAGCGCCTCCTTGATTAAATATTCACACTTGCTGACGTCACTCTTCGGCCCCGCCCCCTGAGGAGTCCTTCTCCAGCAGCTTCTCGTCTCTGAAAAGTTCAGCCTACCTTGAACGGTCTCTCGGCCTCCTCGTCTTCCTGCGGAGCTGCTGACGGCGGCGGCTCCTCCTGGTTCAGTCTGGCAGCTGGACGTAGATCCACAGCTGGATCAGGAGGAACAGGAAGTGTCTCTTCTTCTTCTTCTAACATCTGGCTGTTCCTGTGGGGAGCGACACTGATGCAGATAAATGTGAACTTCTGTGAGACCTTAACGCTGCGAGCTGGAAGCATTAACTTTGATGTCAGCTTCAAAGAGCGCGACAAAATCGGAAACCTACGCTGCGCCTAATGTTCTGACCGAGCGTTTAACCCCGCATGGCGCGGCCCGCACAGATAAAAGAGCTCTCGTTACCTGAGAGCAGCCTCCACCTTCATTACTCAGCGAGACGGTTCGAGTCTTTGTCTCGACCGACATCAGGACAGAAAGGAGCGTTTTTCAGACGTCAGAAGTACCTGGGCGTGCGCTCGTCTCCGCCCACTGACACCACCTCGTAGATGAACCGACCCGGCAGCAGAGAGAAGAAGTCTCCGTGACGAAGGACGTGCCAGGAACCTTTCTGCAGAGGTCGAGGGTCATCGGTGGGGGTCGACTGAATGAAGCACGGGTTCAGGTGTGTCTGAGGACCGAAACAGCAGGAGGTTAAACCGAAACTCAAACAGCAACAACACTAACAACAACAACAACAACAACAACAATAATAATAATAATAATAATAATAATGGAATTAAAAACAAAATCTGCCAAAGCAACAGGGACCAAGGCTGAATTTAAAGCAAAGGGAGATTTCTATGATATGAAACAACCACACTTCTATATTTACTATAATGTTGAATAATAAAATGATTATGTAATAAAGCTAATGTAATAAGAAATCTAAACCTAAACCTGTGGCCTGCCTCACATTCAGGAACAGGAGGAAGGACGAACGTACGGCTTTGAGGCGCAGCTCTCCGCTCAGGTTGTCCAGCAGCCCGTGGTGTCTGGAGACTCGCTTATCACTGATCTGAGACGGGAAACAAGGCAGCGTTTACAGACGTCTCCAGCTGCTCCTTTTACAGTATTACTCTGAATAAATCAAACAGACTCAAGCTCAGCCGTGATGAATGAAGGGAAGCAAACCAGGTCTCAGGACAACGACAGAAAAACAAGAGAGGGAAAAGCTGCATCAAAGCCACGCCCACATGACGGATCATTTCCCACTGTGATGATGCTGAGCTGCTCTAACAGAGTCCACGAACACACACGCTGCTGTCTCTGACGGGTCAGATCAAACATGTTTAGAACTTTTTCTTCTGTGGACTTTAGTTTCATTTATTTCATGTTTTTTAAGTTGTTTTTTTAAACAGGAACAGGTCAAATTATACAGACATGATGGGTGGCTCAAGACTTTTGCACAGTGGCCCGTTGTAGCCTTATAAAGCAGGGGTGGGGTTTAGATCTCACCCTGGGTGAACACACCTGGATCAGATGATTAGTTCATCACCAGGCCTCTGGAGAACTGGAGGCCATTTAAATGAATGGATGAAGGACACCTCTGGACCTCGAGGCTTTGCATTCCCCTCCCCTGTTTTAAAGGATACACCTGAGCAGCATCTGGCAGGAGGACGGAGGAGGGTCAAAGTTCAAGGTGCTAGCTTATGAAGCCCCGCCCTCTCTACGTCGGCAGATCAGTGATCCACCTGATCATGTCTGGTCACTTTGTTATTGATTAGTTATGAGGTTTAAATCATGTTTTTAAGTGAAGCTAAGCTTCCCTGGATGTATCACGTGATTAAAGATCACGTGCTGCTGTAACGAGCAGAAGTCTGTAAATGATCCGCGGTCATGTTTTCAGACTGAAGAGGAGAGGAGGACTCACTCCCAGTAACGGGCCCCGGCCCAACACCGTCTCTCCGGGTGGCAGGTGGACCGGATCCCCGCCGTCCACCGGGACCAGGTCGAAGCCAGACATCGGCTCAGCGGAGCGGACGGAGGCAGCTGCACCCCGCTGGAGGAACGTGGAGGAAAACAGAGCAGCGCCACGCTTCGACAGTTCAAAAGGTTTCAGGTTAAAAGCAGCTTCTCGGACTGTGGAGGGGAACCAGACCGAGCAGCAGCACCGACACAACTTCAGCTCAGCAACACCGTTCAAAACTTCCGGGTTGGAGCGGAGCGTGCGCACTGGGTCTCTGACGTCACTCACCGAACTCCGCCCAGAATCTCCCTGATCTTTTATTAATCTTCCTTAAAAATAAACCTAACCTTGCCTGTGCTAACCACCCTGTGTATGCAGATGAAATTAATCTGTAAAAACAAAACATTTATCTCTTCTGCCGAAATGCTTTTAATATGACAGCGTTGTTGCACGTGAGTTATCGATGAAAAATACAAACAAACGTAAAAAAAGTTCCACATTTTCCATATATTTGAAGAATCGGCAGATTAATGAATGGGGTGTGGTAGGGACTGCTTTAGAACTGCAGCGTCAGAAATGCTTTACAGTTTAATTTTATAATTAGAAAATTAAGAAAATCATATTTTCAACGGTTTTCAAATTTAAATTAACGGACGTTTATGCCTTGCACGCATGCGCCAAAAATCAAAATATGATGACGTAGCGTACGTTTGTAAACATCCGTTAGGACATTTAAACCGTGTGAGCTGTCTGTCAGAGACCTCGCGGACGGTAAGACACCGGTTTTCTCTCGCGCGCCGCCGCCTTCTTATCACACACACCGGGACACGTGCACGGTAAAAGTCGGTGTTCGGTCTGAACGCGGAAGCGGCCGGTGGAGTTTTTCATGAACTGTTAGCTGTTAGCTGTTAGCAGGGGCGGAGGCGAGTGGTCGGGGTGAAGCATTAAAATCAGCTTTTGTTACCGAAAATCAGAGCGTCGGCCAAAAGAGCCACGCAGGACGGAAACAACGGGGATATTTATCACGTCTGTCTTTGAAGACCGACACGGGAAGCAGTTTGTGCTTGGGTGACGTCTCCAGGCTGGGTCCGTGGGGACCCCACTGTTCGTGTTTCTCTTTCGGTTTGACGTGGGAGCCCTTCACCTTCTCTGCGCGGAATCTTTCTGGTTCGTCTCACAGTCCTTTGTGTCCTGGTTTCCAAACTTTTCGCTTTTTTTCTGCTTATTTTGTGTGACGTCTTCATTATTTGGCAGCTGGATCTTCTCGTCGCTACTCTCTCGGAGGTCTTTTTCTTTCTTTTCTCGCTCATTTCAGTCATTTTGTCTCTTTTTCAGCTCACAGGCTCATCTTGAACCTTTCTGTCTTTGTGATGTCATAAAAAACAAACCTGCATTTTATTTCGCTTTTCCTGCGTCTGTGCTTTGAAACATGTTTGATGAAGAATCTCAGGCTTCACTGTGATTTGTCTTCATCCTTCACTCGACCTCCACAGTGAGTTAAGTCTGAGGTCTTTAATCTGTGACTCATTTCTCCATCGCTGTCGGCTCTTTCCTCAGGCTCTTCCACTCAGTCCGACTCTATTATGCAGCATGTGTGTGGGAGGACTCCACCGGTGTTTTTTCTCTGTGAAGGAAGCCCCGCCCTGACGGCAGCCGAAGGCACAGCCCCACCTCGCAACTTTGCTGAGATGCTGCCGACAGAAATGAGCGTGAGGATCTTTGGCGAGCTGGACGCGGCGAGCCTGTGCAGCGCGGCGAGGACCTGCAGGCTGTGGCATCAGATCATCGAGCAGAGCGAGCAGCTGTGGAGGAAGCAGTGCCTGATGGTCCGAGCCATCTGCCAGAGGGAGGTCGACAGCGACCGGAGACACGGCCTCTCCTGGAAGGTTCCTAACATATTATGTCATTAAACTTAGAAAACATCTCAGATTCTTCTGAAACTTTTCCAGGTTAATGATCTGCTTCAAACAGGAACTACGCTCATTTCAGGTCCTGCTGTCATTAGTCAAAAAGGGATGAAGGTCAGAGGTTTTAAACATTTTTCCATTGATGTTTTTCTGAGGGATCTGATACTGATGAAGGTCACGTGACCTGTGTCAGCAGGTTTGCAGGTCAGAGCTGAGATTTGATCTCCAGGTTTTCGTATCAGACGAGTTGATTTATGCACATCAAATCCTGAATATTCCAAAAAGCATCACAAACTTGGGATGCAGGTTTCACAGAAACGTTCTATGAAGTTAGGTTTGGTCCACGGTGTCACACCTGTGGAACGTCACGCTGAAGACATGTTGTTGTTTTCTTTTCATATTCAAGCTTTAAGTCCCTCAAAATATATTGTTGGAAAAATGTCTAAGAACACTTCGCCCTTTGTTTGAGCTGAAATTTTGAATAATTTCCCCAAAGGATCCCTGGCCTGGAATAGTGACAGTCAGCTGGGAATTATTTTGCTGGGATGAAGCAGCTCTGAGAGCCATCAGCTTTCGTCTGATTGGGCTTCTGCTGGAAGGCTGCTGAGGGGCAGAACCTGTGGCTGAAGTGTTGGATATACTCATAACATTACAACTGTTAGTTCTGCCTGTGAAACAGAGCGGAGTGAAGACTTGTCCACATGTCTCACGCTGCAGCCATTTCTTTTAATGTCATTATTAAAAACTGCTTTTAGTCCAGCTTATGAAAGCAGCGTCACCCAGAAACAGCAGAACTGCTTTCTGACCATTTCCTGTTTCCTGTCCTCAGCTGATCCTGGTGAGGAACTACATCCGCAGCCTTGTGAAGAAAGACTGGCTGATTGGACGGTTCAGCCACGTGAGGTCGGCGGACGAGCTGAGCGGCAGGAAGCTGACGCCGCTGGACGCGGAGACCTGGGGCGAGATCCTGCAGGCCGAGCTGGATCGATGACGGCGTTCCAGTTTTATCAAAGCACCTCGAGCACTTCGGATTTTTAACTCTAATATATTCCCTCTGCAGTTTGTGTTTCACAGGAAACGCAAACTTTTGTACATACTTTTAAAATTTTTATAGAAAAAAATCACAGAGAAGCAAAGTGAATTTTTTATTTTTAAATTTGAGCCTTTTTGTTTTGGGTTCGTGTAAATATGACGATGATTCAATAAACCATCTTTGTGAGGTTCTGCTGACTCGGTTCTTTTTAATGACACATCACAGCTTCTCCCATCAAGCAAACACGCAGCACAGACTCACAAAGACATCAGTGTGACAGTCTGTTTTCAAAGCAGCAGAGATATAAAAGCATAAAGTCGCACCTGCAGCTTACGGACACGCGGGACCTCAAGTTTACTGAAATCAGCTGTTTTTATCTGTTTTTAACGTTTTTGCTCAAAGGTAACAAAGATGTTGCTTTGGCAACGAGGGGGCAGCGTTTTACCGGCAGCGGTGTGAACATTTTTTCATCTCCCGGTCATTTCCTGCCTGTGACGTCATGTTGCGCGTGCACAGGTGTTGTGTTTTTCTGTCTAACCTGTTTTATGTCACATTCAGTTTCACAAGCTCTTCGTTAAACTTGTTCTTTTGTTTTTAACCTTTTACAAATTTCCCGACTGTCAGATAAACTTATTTTTTTAATAACAGCCCACCGGTGACATTTATTGACCCCCCCATACACACACATAGATTTGCCTTGGTATTTGCAGCTGCAGTCTTTTATTTTGAAAGCAGCTGTCACCGGAAGCCGTGTGAGCGTGCAGCTTGATTCTGGTCCTTCCTCAGCATCTCTCTCACCCGTCCGCCTCCCCCTCCCTGAGCTCGGCGACATGGACGACGTCCCCCCGATCATCAACATCTCCATCGCGCTGCGGATCCAGCCCAACGACGGCCCGGTCTTCTTCAAGGTGGACGGGACCCGGTTCGGCCAGAGCCGGACCATCAAGCTCCTCACGGGCTCCAAGTACAAGATCGAGGTGGTGCTGAAGCCTGGAAACGTCGAGGCCACGTAAGCATCTCGGTAACCTGTGTGTGCGGAACGGTAGCGCGCATGTGCGAGAAATGATAAAGAACGTCTGCAAGAGGTGATGATGAGGAGCAGGCTGCTGCTCCGCCTGCAGGCCGGAGCATCCGACACCTGCCTGAATAAATCATGCGGGGATCACGTGTCGTTCCCGGTCAGGGCGGAGGTTTGCGGTTACCGGGGACAAATAAAGGAAGTGACGTGTTCATTATGGAATAACGGGGGTAAAATGTGCTTATTGCAGGAGCAGAAATACCATCAGAGAATACTCCATTACATGTAAAAACACTGAAGTACTATCAGTTAAATAAAGGTGCATATTGATATGTGGCAGTGATTTGTGGGCCCTGCAGGAGCCATCGTTGTAACTGTGAGAGTAAAGATCCGCCCACAGCGAGGGGGCGGACCTCCTGTCACAGCAGCAGTGAGTCCCACACTGACGTTACACTCTGCTTCAGGTGTTCAGCATCAGTTACCATGGTGACGGTAGCAGGTTAACAGGCTTCGTGGGTAAACGAGAGACATGAAAGGAAAACTCCAAACTGACACAAACAGGGAGGACACACAGGTGGAGGCCGACAGGAAGTACACACACCTGAGTGCGCTGCACTTTTCAGGTTGCAGGTATCGTACAGGAGAGGAGTGTGAAAGGGAAACAAGCTGGTCAGGACAGCCGTTATCATCAGCATAAAGAACAGCAAATCCAAATGTGCAGTTCAACATGCGCTGTGTTTACGCTGTGAGCTGCAGGGATGCGAACTATTCCAATGTGCTTACAGTAAATTCACGTCTGCGATTCTGAGGTAACCTGACTCCTTTTCTCCTTATGCTGTGTGACTATAATTACATTTTAATTACAAATTAAATCCACCGAAGCGTTTATGAAGCGTTTCGCAGCATTTACACATCTGGATGATTTTAATGACTTTTAGATGCGAGTGGCTGTTTCCTGTTTCCTTCATACTGTGGGAGTCGCTCTCACGTCACACGCTCGGCTCGCTGCTGGACATCAAACGGTCTTTAACAGTGTTTGAGACAAAATGTCAAAAATGATCAAAATGTGCAATATTTTTATTTTCGTGCATAACCCTTCGGCCTCTTCTTCCTCACAGCAACATGAACATCGGAGGCGTCGTCTTCCCGCTGGAGCAGCAGTCCAGGGACGAGGAGTCGGTGGTTTACCACGGCCAGTACGACACCGAGGGCGTCCCGCACACCAAGAGTGGCGACCGGCAGCCCGTCCAAGTCAGCATAGAGGTGAGATGTCTCAGAGCAGCGGCTCGCTCTGATAGCGTGGAGCTGGCCTGCAGTCAGCCAGTGCTGTGTGGGGCTGCACGCTTAGAATTAGCAAGCATGCTGTTTATGATAGCCTGAACAGCCTGCTCTATGCTAGCCACAATCTCCTTAAAACATGGTGGAGGGACAGGATGATCTGGAGAACCAGAGGGCCTCAGGTGGCCAACAACATCCTCTAAACAAGAAAGAGTGACAGCAGAGCAAGACTGAGACCGAGGGGTCAGACTCAGAGACGAGAGCCTGTGTAGTTCCAATAAAAACACATAAAAGCATTGGACAGTTTAGGAGACGCCTCCAAACACACACTTTGTGCAGCATTTCAAAGTAAATCAGTGGTGTTAAACAGCCTGAGCAGCTTATTCACCTCGTGTGTTTCTACGCAGGAACCTGAGCAAACAGAGAGGACGTGTTCAGAAACAGACGGATTTGCATCTAAATTCCTGACCTGTTTATACTTCTCGAGAGAACAAATATAATCTAAGGTGGTATTATCACCGTGTGACAGCTGCACAGGCGTAACAGATTTATAGATCTACAATCAGACGCGTTTGTGCAGTTTCCTGTCAGCAGATGGCTGCGCTCGCCGTCTGGATTCATGAGTTTGGCCTCTTTAGAAACACCAAAAACGTGTTTTAAAAGCCTGACGCCGAATTTGAGCTCGAGCCCTCTGCTTTGTGTCTCGGTGCAGTTTATCAAGGCGGGGACGTTTGAGACGGTGTGGCAGGCCAAATACTACAACTACTACAAGAGGGAGCACTGCCAGTTTGGCAACAAGTTCAGCAGCATCGAGTACGAGTGCAAGCCCAACGAGACGCGGACCCTGATGTGGATCAACAAGGAGGCGTTCAACTGACTCCGCCCACTGAACCCCGCGCAGAGGACGCCGGTCTTGCCGGGACTACCTTTGAACATCAGCATCGCAGTGAGAGACGGCACCTCCTGAAGGCGGGCGTTGGGTTGGCGGGGTCTGCTCTTTGTGCTCTTTCATGACCTCTGAGGGAGTAACGAGCTGTTTCGCACGCTGGTCTCTGTGAGGGCGGGGTTTCAGCAGTCAGAGGGCTAACTTAGCTTCTCGGCTGGTTTCCTGTGGAAAGTTAAAGGAACAGTCGGACAGTTTGAGATCCGAGCTCATTAGGAAGCTTCGGAGACGAAGGCTGACGCACGCTTCAGGTCTGTGTGTCCAGCACGCGTTCGAAGCAGGAACTTTCTCCAGGCCTCAGACGCTCGTTAGTTTGGGTAGTTTGCAGCTACGGTCACAATAATCTTCTGAAGCTTTGGGTTCAGCCGACGGGCGCTGCTTTTAGATCAGGCTCCATCACAGGTGTTCTCGCTGATACTCTACGCTTAAATAAAACACCTTGACAGGAGCAAAGTTGTTAGCCGGTGCTACATAAATGACATTCACTTCCTGTACTGGATGCACAGACTTGAAAGTCGTCTCCATCTCCTCAGACTCTGGAAGAAATCTGACTGTTCCTTTAACACTGAAACCCCCTCAGACTGAAGACCAGCGTGGGAAACACCTGAAGTGTTTTATCTTATTTATTACCTGTGTGAACGTCTGAGTGAGCAGAGGCGGCCGATGAGAGGATGGGCGTCACTTTTCTCGTGTTTTGTGTTATTTAAAGGAGAAATCTGTACACTGCAGTTTTTGGTTCGCTTACTTTCCAGCTGCAGAAATGAGTTTCACTGGTCTGAGTGTTGATCCTTCACAATAAAAGCTGGAGGGATACTTTGTGGGACTTCCATGTTCAAACTGGTGCAGCATCCGAGGGACTATTTTCAGCAGCGGAGTAATCCTCTGAGCCTTGAAACTCCTCTGTCTCCCTGCTGAAAGGAGGCGACCTCCTCTCTTCACGTCACTTCTCGTGTTTGCTGCTGATTATGTTTCTCATGTCTCTTAAATGCATGGCTGGAAACTTTTTGCCAAATATGATCTGTTTGTTTGTTCCTTTGTTAAGATGTCTCGATGCCTGAAACTTTTGTTATGTCTTGAACTGAGGAGTAAAAAGTGTTACTGTGAATAAACTGCTATACAGAACCACTGGGACTCTGCTGCTTGACTGCAATAATAAAATTTATATATCTATATATATATATTTATATATTAATATCCAAAGTGCATGCGCTGGACTGAAGCGATGTCAGTTGAAGGCCTGTAAAAAAGCCCTTCTAAGGCTAGAACATCTCACTATTCATCACTGATCGAAGAAAATCCATCGGACAAACTCAGCTTCATTTATATAACACATACAAAAGCAATTCAGCGTGCTTCACAAAGACAGAACAATCCCAAATATATAGAAAAGGAAAACATTAAAATCAAGAATGCAATCATTTAAAAGTTTAAGTTAAAATTTAACATAAAAGCTACAAAAGACAAAGATTTCAGCCCTGATTTTAAAAGCTAATAGATTCCACACACTGCAGGTTTGAGGGAAGCATAAACACTAAATGCTGTCTCAGCTTGTTTGGTCCGAGCTCCTGGAATATTAAGTAAGCCTGTTCCCGAGGAACTAAGAGGCTTCGAAGCCTCATAGCCCTCAAGTAAGTTAGCAACGTGTTGAGGCCCAAGACCGTTTAGTGATCATGACCCATTAACAGTATTTCCAAATCAGTTCTTTTACATACAGGAAGCCAGTGCAACCATTTCAAAGCTTTTGTAATATGATTGTCATGATGGCGTGTGTGAGGGAGGCAGCAATAGGATCCAAAATGGAGGACTCCCCGGCAGGTCTCCATGAAACTCAAGACACAGCTTTACTGCTGGATTTACAGAATACATTAATTAAAGTAGGAAGATACAGCCGGAGGAATGAGAGAAACGTTAAAACAACCCTGGCAAGGGGCAACGAGAATTTGAATTCATCTCTCCTGCCAGGCCCCCCTTATTGGTCTTAGGTGCCTGCCAGGCTTGTCCTAATTGGTTAGCGCTAGAGTCCGTTAAATGCATAAACTCTAACAGGTGAGATTATTTAGTGTCTAGGTTGGGGTGTCTCCCAGGAACAAGTCAAACAGGCGTGTCACGATAAAAACAAGCATGCAAAAACCAAAAGAACAAAAACACAGCAACTCATGCAAAACAAGACAAACTCCGAAAAGCCACCCTTCCCCGGATGACATAATGCTTCATAATCCCAGCTAAAGCAGGCATCTCGATATTAAACAAAAGCGGTGCAAGAACAGAACCCTGAGGAACCCCAGGTGTAACCTTTATGCGTTCAAAATGATAGTTAATGAATGACACAAAATAACCTTGATCTGTCAAATCAAATTTAAACCAATTAAACAGTGTTCTCAATGTTCTCCAACCTATAAGGCAATATATGATGATCAGTTATAGCAGCCGATAATGTCTTATTTCATAGTCTAATCTTCACATGCTTTATCCAAAGTACACTCCCTGTTGATTTCCCCACTAATTATGTTCACAGTATCTATTATTGTAGGGTCTACCTTACAATATAAAGCGTATTGAGGTGACCGTTGTTGTGATTTGGCTCCATATAAATAACATTGAATTGAACTGAATTATTTACTGTGTCTTTATGAATTTGCTAGCTTAGCTTAGCTCGTAGCCGACTCGCTAGCAGCATGGCCTCTTCACCTGTCCTGCCTACACTTTCCTGCTCATTGTGTCAGATGGTTAGTTACTCCTCGCCATGTTTTAGCAGTAATGATACTTGTAATAAATGTAGCCTATTTTCAGCTCTAAAGGCCAGGATCCCTGAATTGTAGACTTGATAAGCACGTAGCTAATCAGGCCCCTGTAGCCGAAGGTAGCGTGGGCCCCGCTAGCTGTCCCCCGGCAGATTGTCCCGAGCAGCCAGGAAAACAGGTCGGCTGGGTGACGGTGAGGAGGAAGCATAGTCCTAAACAGAAGCCCCAGGTACACCACCAACCCGTTCATGTGTCTAACCGTTTTTCCCCACTCGGCGACACACCCGCCGGGGGTCAAACTCTGGTAATTGGCGATTCTGTTCTCAGACATGTGAAGCTAGACACACTGGCAACCATAGTCAATTGTCTTCCAGGGGCCAGAGCAGGCGACATTGAAGGAAATTTAAAACTGCTGGCTAAGGGGAAACGTAAATTCAGTAAGATCATAATTCACGTCGGCAGTAATGACACCCGGTTACGCCAATCGGAGGTCACTAAAATCAATATTGAATTGGTGTGCAACTTTGCCAAAACAATGTTGGACTCTGTAGTTTTCTCTGGTCCCCTCCCCAATCAGACCAGGAGCCGCATGTTCTCCTTAAACTGCTGGCTGTCTGAGTGGTGTCCCAGAAACGATGTGGGCTTCATAGATAATTGGCAAACCTTCTGGAGGAAACCTGGTCTTGTTAGGAGAGACGGCATCCATCCCACTTTGGATGGAGCAGCTCTCATTTCTAGAAACATGGACAAACTTATTAAACCCCCCCAAAATATGACTATCCAGAGTTGGGACCAGGAAGCAGAGTTGCAGTCTTACACACCTCTCTGCAGCTTCTCTCCTCCTGCTACCCCCAAAAACCCATCTCCATAGAGACTGTGTCAGCTTCCAAACAGACAAAAACCAAACTAAAAACCAGCAACAAACAACTTAAACATAAACAATCACAAAGAAAGAACAATACAGTATCCACATCTGAACCAAAGAGTAAAACAGTGAAATGTGGATTATTAAATATTAGGTCTCTCTCCTCCAAGTCTCTGTTAGTACATGACTTAATAATTGATCAACAAATCGATTTACTCTGCCTCACAGAAACCTGGTTGCAGCAAGATGATTATGTTAGTTTAAATGGAGGTGCAGGGGATTATCTTCTTCAGTACCTGAATGCTACTCCAGCAGAGGTCAATTATCTTGTTAATAATTTCACTTAACTGTGTACAAATCTGTTCCTCTGAAAAAGAAATGTTCAAATCAGAAGTACCTGACTCCGTGGTATAATTCTCAAACTCGTAGCCTAAAGCAGATGACTCGTAAGCTGGAGAGGAAATGGCGTGTCACAAATTTAGAGGATCATCATTTAGCCTGGAGAAATAGTTTGTTACTTTTAAAGCCAGAACATCTTACTATTCATCACTGATTGAAGAAAATAAGAACAACCCCAGGTTTCTCTTCAGCTCTGTAGCCAGGCTGACAAACAGTCAGAGCTCTGTTGAGCCAACCAGACGCTTTTCTTTCCAAGCTCCTTAGACTACGATGACCTGGATGACTGAGAACCTTCACAATCATTAGAGAAAAATATTACTCATAATCATCTCACAGATGTATCTACAGCTACTTTCAGTACCTTTGATGTTCATTTAGACGCTTTCTCTCCAATTGATCTTTCTGAGTTAACTTCAATAATTACTTCCTCCAAACCATCAACGTGTCTTTTAGACCCCATTCCTACAAAACTGCTCAAAGAAGTCCTGCCATTAATTAATTCTTCGATCTTAAATATGATCAACCTATCTCTAATGATCGGCTATGTACCACAGGCCTTCAAGCTGGCAGTATGCAGATGACACCCAGCTCTATCTGTCCATGAAGCCAGATAACACACACCAATGAGTTAAACTGCAGGAATGTCTTAAAGACATAAAGACCTGGATGGTCGCTAACTTTCTGCTTCTTAATTCAGATAAAAATGAGGTTATTGTACTCGGCCCTGAAAAGCTTAGAAATATGGTATCTAAGCAGATTCTTACTCTGGATGGCATTACCTTGGCCTCCAGTAACACTGTGAGGAACCTTGGAGTCATTTTTAACTGTATATTTCCAGTTAATACAAAATGCTGCAGCAAGAGTACTGACAGGGACTAAAAAGAGAGAACAGATTTCTCCTATATTGGACACGGCCTTCGCAGTCTACGTGGGCCGAGTCCTTTAAAGGCCAAGAAGGCCAGAACTGCGAGGCTGTGAAATGGGAGGGTCTACCCTTCAGATTTGTGTCACCAAGTGTGTTCATGGAGTTTAATAAACTCAGCCATCTGCTCTTTGCTATTTAAAATATAATAGGACATGCTTCTGTTTATTCAGTTTTCTGTTTGACATTTATTCAGTGTTTATTCCCTCCGTGAATCGCTACCTTATCGTGGTGGTGGGGTTTGTGTGTCCCAGGGATCCCAGGGGCTATGTTGTCCGGGGTTTCTGCCCCTGGTAGGGTCTCCCATGGCAAATTGGTCCTAGGAGAGGAACAGACAAAGAGCGATTCAGAAGACCCTTATATGAAAACGAGGGAACAGTTCACCCTGCCTGGGATAGGGTTACTGGGGCCCCACCATGGAGCCAAGCCCTGGTTGGGTGCCTGAGGGTGAGCGTCTGGTGGCCAGGCCTTAGTCCATGGGGCCCACTAGGCACAGCCCGAAAAGGGGACATCGACCCATCCTCCTGCAGGCCCACCACCCACAGGAGGTGCCGTAGGGGTCCGATGCATCATGTGCCGGGCAGCAACATGGAATGTCACCTCTCTGTTAGGGAAGGAACCTGAGTTAGTGTGTGAGGTTGAGAGGTACTGGCTAGATATATTCGGGCTCGCCTCAACGCATGGCGTTGGAACCAGTCTCCCAGAGAGCGGCTGGACTCTGTCTTAGTCTGGATTTGCCCCCGGTGAGAGGTGGCGGGCTGGGGTGGGTATTCTAGTATCTCCTCGCGTTGCTGCCTGTACATTGGGGGTCCAGTGCCTCGGATAAGCGGAAGAAAATGCATGGATAAAAAACTATAACTTTAATCTCAGCCAAGCCCTTTTGACTCAGGAACAAATAAAACATGGTATTGAAAAAAGCCAAACAATAATATATATATCATGTTTAACCTGAGTAGCGAAAGACCGCATGGGTCTGAAAACGATGTGCTGGGAATCTGCTGTTCTCACTGGCTCTAGTGAGCCTCGACCTCCCGGTCAGATATCGAGCTGGTGAGTAACAGACGTCTCAGAAAATGTCGGAGCACTTTTGCAAACATGTGACATCTTAATAAATTGAGCAGATATTTGAAGTTTACACAGCTACATTCTCACCTGAAAATATCATAAAAGTTTATTTTGTGACCCAGAAAGATTAATAAGAGTAATATTAAAGCTAAGTAGCGGCCGCCATTGTTGGAAACTGGAATTGGCTGGGCCGCGCTATGAATTCTGGGATGGGTTGGGCCAAGAAGGATACACCCGACCCATCCTTCAAATTCAGGGAAATGAAAGATGGATTTGTCGGCCGCATTTGGAGCAGTCTTTGAATTGGGACAGCCTTTGTCGCCCGGCTGTGGCATAATCGACCTTCAAATGATTTGGCCCCTTAATTTGCGACATACCTCATGTGTTAATAGACCTCTCTGCACTGAATCATACTTGTCATACTTGTTACTTTTTATTAACCTCTGTCTCTGTTAAGGAAATATATTCTAAAACACTTCTTCAGTAAAGACTCAGAGAAGAGAAACACACAGAACTTCTTGCTAGCAAGGGCAGCCTCCAGACTGAGACTCGCACTGAGAAACTGCCTCGGTCTTTATTTATACTTCAGTGGGTGCTTGTGTGTGTGTGTGGTGCCCTGCTGATCAAAGGGTCATATAACAGCACAAAAAGAACATCCTTGGTCATAAAGAGGGTAGTCTCCCCCTCACCCTAGATGGTTCACCCTAGATAACACAGTGAAGAAGTCCAGCAGTTCATCTAAACAAAAGGCACTTAGACTAAAACAGACATAGCTACGATAAAACAATAAAACAAGGTACGACCTCTTCCCATGCTCCCAGGATGTGGGGGTGGACGCTAGAACACCTTGAAGTGTTACAGGCCCCCTAGGATGAGACATTCTTTCACTATGCCACCAACTATATACTTCTACACACAAATGATTACATGCAGCATTCTACCATATGCAAACTTATATCATTAAAAGATTATACTGACTACTAAGTACAATTTTCCTATTAACAGTCTCTCTTCCACAGCATGTCTTTATCCTGTCTTCCTTCTCTCACCCCAACCGGTCGCAGCAGATGGCCCCGCCCCTCCCTGAGCCTGGTTCTGGAGGTTTCTTCCTGTTAAAAGGGAGTTTTTCCTTCCCACTGTCACCAAAGTGCTTGCTCATAGGGGGTCATATGATTGTTGAGTTTTTCTCTGTATCTATTATTGTAGGGTCGACCTTACAATATAAAGCACCTTGAGGCGACTGTTGTTGTGATTTGATGCTCTAAGTCGATGAATGAATTCTTTGAATACAATTAGTGGGTGATTCAGCAGAGCGTCTGTATTGGATCAAGGAATTGACCATTGCACTGTGTAACAACAAAGTTTTTAATTAAATGGCATACACAAAACACCACTGTGCAATGCATCAGGAACGGGAAGTGATACTATACTGCAGTGAAAGCCAACACCAGGTAAATATAACATTTCATTTCTTAGAGTGCATGGAGAGACCATCTGGGAATGGTTTCAGATGAATACATGGAGACCCAAAGAGGCTGGAAATCTACAATGGAGGGTTTTACATGGTGTTTGAAATCCCAGCCATGATGAAATTCTCCAGTATGTTGTAAAGGGGAAACTGTGTTCCACTCTTTCCTGGATTTCAGGAGATCACAGTCTGTGTTTGGGCTCCAGGAGAAGCAGTTCTGACTTTTTATTTAGATTGAGATTATTTACTCTACAGACTTTCATCCTTGGCTTTACATGTTCGATAAAAACAGACATTGTGGTTGATTTAATATTCACTTGAAAAAGAAATATTTTTTTTGTTTGGATTATTACTTCTGTTCTCAAATCTTTAGCTGTCTGTTTTTATTGATAAAAGGGTTTTGGAAAATCTAAATCAACTCTATCTATATATTTGCTCTGTCTCTCTACATCTCTAGCTCGCTCCATAGATCTTGCTGTCTCTCTCTCGCTAGCTCACTCTCTCGTTCTAGCTCAAGCAACAGATCCTGCCGTTGCTCTTCCTGTAACTCTCTCGCTAGCTCACACTCTCTTTCTAGCTCGCTCCAAACATCTTGCTGTCTCTCTCTCGCTAGCTCACTCTCTCGTTCTAGCTCGCTCCAAACATCTTGCTGTCTCTCTCTCGCTA
>NW_005187626.1:95989-100287 GCF_000239375.1 Pundamilia nyererei | reverse complement strand
AGCTTGTTGCTCTGAGCTGCTGCTGTTGACTTTCTTCTGAGCTTCTCGTTTGAGCTGAAAAACTATGCCAGAAAGCAAAGTGTTGACCTTCAACTGAGGTCTCGTGTTGAACGTCTCCTTACACATGGGACAGCAGCAGGACATATTAACATCCCAGTGCTGAGTGATGCATCTTTTGCAGAAGTTGTGGCCACATGGTGTGGTGACTGGATCGACGAACACCTCCAGACAGATGGCGCACAGAAACTGATCTTCAGCTCGCAGATTGCTGGCAGCGGACATGTCTGCGCTCTGAGAACAGAAGTCAGAGCATTAAAAGTTCAACTCTAATTAAACATATTTGGTGGTTTACATTGGGAATGCAACAAAGTCTGAGCAGCAACAATAGGAAACACAACTAGGACACCACAGGTGCAGAATATAATAATGTGACTCTGAAGCTGCTCTGTCTTTCAGCTCTGCCCCACCTCAAACGGCTCTGTTTGTTGCCTCCTGCAGGTTCGGACCTGATTATAGTAACCTGCACTTGGCACAACATGAGTTTAATCTTTTCGGAGACATTGAACTTATTTTCTTTGATTTGATATTGTCACATGTCAGACTGAGGCAGCAGACGTCTCTGAAAACTAAAGTGAAAGTGTCAAAAACACATTTTTAGAAAGAAATTAATTCAGTGTTGTTGATTATGCACTTGTAGATGTGATTGATGTTACTGCTGATCACATTATTCTAGTTTAATTTAAGCCTCCACTTGAATTGTTCTGACATGCCAGTGTGAAATTGTATAGTGCTGAATCTTTATTTTGAACATTAAAATAGTCAAAAAGAGACAAACAAAAAAAGGAAAACAAAGCAATAATAATTATAACTAATTTACATGTTCAAAAATGAGAAGGAAGAAGCATGAGCTTATTTAATCCCACCTCCTTTCCACTATTTAGTAACTAAGAGTCTGCATTTTTTCTTATTGTTTATGCCCTGTTCATCAGAAATTCACCTTCATTACAATTTGTTACATGTATTTTTTTAATAACTCCAGGAACATGTCAAAAGATATACAAATTTACAGATATATAACATACTTGTGCACCCCCACACACATATAATAAAATATGAATAAAAAGAAAAGTTTTGTGTTAATGCTGTATGTTAAACATTAAATGTCATCAGCTGTACTCACCAGTTTTTGAGTCAGTTGTTTAGAAAGAGGAGATGAATTCGGTCTGATTTTCTTCACAAATGCACAGATCTGTGACTGCAGCTGTGCTGTTACTCTCACTAACTTTAACTTTCATTTCTGGAAAATGATGCTGACTCTCCTCTTTGTGGCTCCGCCTCCTCCTGCAATGTTAGGCTTGTTTCATTCACACATGATTAGAGGTACACACATCTGGAACAGGAGTTTAAAATGTGTGTGCGCCTTCAGTTTTCTCAAACCCGAGCAGCAGTGTTTTTGATCCTTTCCTCTGCAAAGCTTCTCTCTTTCTGTCATTCATGTTTTTATTGCAGAGGAAGTTGAGCTGTGTGCACACTTCAAACTCTCCTTGAAACTGTTGCAGCCCTCTGCTGGACACAGACAGGAACCACATCAGGGTTAATGAAGAAGGTAAAATTACAATCAGTTCCTGCTCTTCACAGAAAACAGCTAAAATCAGAATTTATTATAAAGTAAAGCTAAAAGTATCAAATATGGCATCGGATCTGTGAACCCTGGTGCTGCATTCACAGTGAGCTGAAAGTTTGAGAGCATCTCAATTCAATTCAATTTTATTTATACAGCGCCAAATCACAACAACAGTCGCCTCAAGGCGCTTTGTATTGTACAGTATATAATATAATAACACATAGAGAGAAAAACTCAACAATCATATGACCCCCTATGAGCAGCACTTTGGCGACAGTGGGAAGGAAAAACTCCCTTTTAACAGGAAGAAACCTCCAGCAGAACCAGGCTCAGGGAGGGGCGGGGCCATCTGCTGTGATTGGTTGGGGTGAGAGAAGGAAGACAGGATAAAGACATGCTGTGGAAGAGAGACAGAGGTTAGAAATGGAGCAGTGTGTCATCCTGTGAACCAGGGTTTTATTCAAATCATTGTTCGCTCCATGTTACAACATTTCATCATCACCATTCATTGTTTAACAGTTTGTGTTTGTTACAATCACATATTTTCAGATTTCACTGAATCTATATTGTCAGTTTTCATTAAAATACTAAAACTGCTTATACCCACATAGCAGGCAGGTCTGGCCCGGATCTGGTATCAAGCCGGCACTGCTGACTGACTTCTGGCATGATAAGACGTATGTCATCCAGATATGGGCCAGGCCTGGTGTAGATGGCACTGTTTATGCGATGGCATGCCACATCTGGCATGATTGTGGTTTGGTGTATGTGGCCTAGGCTCACAGAAAACAGGTCGTCCCTGGATCCGGCATCAAGCTGGCACTTCTGACTGACTGGTGTCATGGCAGGGTGTATGTCAGCCAGATGTGGGCCAGGTCTGGCAATGATGGCACTGTTTATGTTCCTATTTTCCTATTTTAGTTAGAAGACCCAAATGCCATGTTGCAATACTATACTGCTATGGTAGCCAATGTTTCAAATGCAGGTTTGACAGGTTTGTGAGTGTACACTTTATCCAAAACCTAGTGAGGGTTTACTCATGTTTGCCACCAGGTGGCTGTAGCTCAGGAGGTAGAGAAGGTCACCCACTGATTCAGAAGGTTAGTGGTTCGATCTCTGTGTGATCCTCCAGGCTGCATGTCAAGAGTGTGAATGTGTATGAATGTAGTTAGGAAGCACTCAGTTTACAGATAGCGTGTGATTGAGAATATGTCATGTTATATAGAGCAATTTGAGTAATCTGGGAGACTAGAAAAGCGCTATATAAGAATCAGTTCATTCACTGTCTGAACAGAGTTTCGTCATCTTACTTTTGCACTATTATGTTCCGGCACATGTTCTTATTACATGGCTTAATTAAGGTACAAATTAGGCCAACATCTGGGGCCAGAGCTGAAACTGTTCTAGGCCAGCACAGGGCCAGCAGTGTGTCTACAACTGGCCTTGTGCTGCCCCATGTATGGGCCACATCTGGCAAACCAGATCTGGGCCACCAAAGGGCCGTCATTCTTTGCCATGTCTGGGCCATGTGTAAGCACATTGCGTGGGCCAGATCCAGGCCATACCGATTTTGCTATGTGGGTAAAGACACAAAATACCCCAAAATAAGACATTTTTACATGATATGAGTTACACTAAAAAAAATTAACACACATCATTTTCTGCAGACCATGAAGACAATGACATGCTATGACATCAGCTACCTTTTGTTACTATTCTTGAGAATTGTTACATGTTATGAAACGAAACAATTCTTCATGTAGCTTTTTGAATTCAGTGTATGACATCAATGTGGTGCCCCTTCTAAGGGAGGACATCAGTTAAAAACACTGTTAGTAATGAGAATGCTTAGAAAATAAAAGCATGCAAACAGGACCTGATTATTTATTCCCTTTAATGAAAATAAATCATCTCATCAATTCAAATACGTTGTTACTCAATTTGATTGACAGGACAGATGATCAGTGGTGCAGAGTTTTTCACACCTTGATAAAGCCCAGGACTGAAATACGGGTGGAGCTTCTCTGTGAAGGAGCAGCCAGTGAACGAGTAGATCAGAGCTGCAGCATCTACGTCATAGAAGGAGACCAGACCCTCCTCATAGTCCACAAACACCCCCACCTTCTCAGGACCAGACCGGAGACAGAGACGGACCGGAGGGGCGGCACAAGCTTTGTACTCACTTCCATTTCTCAGCCACACAGTCCAGAAACCATTTTGAGGAATCAGTCGGATTTTTCCCTTCCTGTTGGTCGACTCTGTGGACACTCCTAAGTCCCAGTCAGTCTTTCCTTTAACCTGAACCTCAAAGTAAAATCTGCCTGAAGAGAAACTCTGCTCTCCTAAAACACAAACACAGTAAGAAAATCTCTCTGGGTTGTCTGGAAGTTTCCTCCTCACATCACCATGATTCACTTGTTTTCCATCGTCAGACAGGATGAGATAAGGATTTGCTGTATCAGGATCCAGAGTCACGTCCACTGCATCCTGCTGGACCCTCTTCAGCTCTGCAGCCTCAAACAGCTTCTTCATGTCTTTCCTGAGTGTCTCCACAGCTCTCCCCACGGTCCCCTCATATGATGGTGGACGGACTCTGACCTCTGTCCAGTCCTTGGTGCATAGAGCAGCTTTCAGGGAGGAGAAGCTTTGGAGGAGGTGGAGGTGGTCTTCAGAG
>NW_005187626.1:79724-85984 GCF_000239375.1 Pundamilia nyererei | reverse complement strand
ACTGCGGGGGCATACGTGAATGATCGCTCTCTTTCAATGGCCTCTGGTCCTGCCAGATTGAGGAGTATATAGGCCTTAGTCTTAGCATTTTTGTCACTGTGGGCAGCGGCGATAAAGATGTCATATTCGCGCTCGAACTTACGCCAGTTTTCAGCGACGTTGCCGTCAAAGATGAGAGGATCTGGGCGCCGGAATCCGTCCGCCATGTTGTGCGGTGATTGCTTTTTTCGTCGTCCTTACCGGCTCCGCTTTTCTTCTTGGACTGTGCAGGCTTTCTAATAAATCCCACTTCTGACACCATGTAGGTTTTGCTTATAATAACCAGTCCGCTGTAACTGTATGCCAGGCGTTTATTAGCAGCCAACATGAACGTCTGTACGCTCGTAACAGGAAGTACACATAACATCTAGAGAGAACCACAGCGACACCTGCTGGAACTCTCCGTAACGGCAGCAACAGGAGGCAGTATGGACAAACATAACATTGCTGTTATCTACATCCACCAATCAAAATATTCAGCTCAGTTCTGTGATGCAGAGCCTTCAGGATTTAAACAAACAACAAAACTTCTCCTGATGTGGTTTGTTAAGTGTGTTTTGTCCTGACTGTAACGTAGAGCTGCAGCTTGTTTCTGCTGTGAGCTGAATTCACACGTGTTCAATGTAGTTTTAAATAAAGGTTTATTTAAAGAGGAGCCTAGCATCAACATGTAGGTAATATGGGACTCTTCATACGTTCATCAGTGGATGTACGAGTCGAACACTTTCACGGTATCAGCTGTACAGTTCAAGTAATTCAAAAACAGGTAATCGTCACACCTTTGGACACATTTTTAATAGTTAGAACATATCGGTGAAGGACGTTTGCTTTTTTTCTTTTCTTTAAAGCGTGTGTGGTGAAATCTCTGGTTCATCGTGTGGTCCACCTTCAGGCCGCTGCAGTTTCACCACAGCAGACGCACAACAACGCCTGTCCCATCGTGGAGGCGTTCAGAGTCAGAGACCAAAGAAAGGACATGTTAAAGTTTCTGCATTTATTCAGATGTGATTATTTAAAGTGTTCTAGTTTCTTTGCTCTTGTGTGTGAGATCATCTCCTGACGTGGTGTGCCGGGCTGCCCTGTTCCTTCTGAGCACGCTCAGTTCGTGGTCATCAGCAGAGTGATTAGTGTTGAAAGATGTGTCACATGACCGGGTGTTAGGGCTTAGAGCGAGGCACCGGGAGCTCCCGCAGCACAGCCGTTACAGCCGTGAAGTCCAGCCAGCAGCCATGGGCAGCACCAAGCAGGCAGCCGGTAAGTCTGACAGGATGAAGAGGCAGGAAGTGAGGCACAGGTGGACGACAGGTGGACGACAGGTGTTTAAACTGCGGCGTGTCCTCTGCTGGTAGAGCTGACAGACAGCCTCTGGTCATGTGATCTCCTCTAGCAACCACCTTCTCTCTCTCTGTGTTTCATTTCAGACGCTAATCAGATTAAGAGGCTGGGAAGGAGATTTAAGAAACTCGACCTGGATGACTCCGGATCCCTGAGCGTGGAGGAGTTCATGTCCCTGCCAGAGCTCCAGCAGAACCCCCTCGTGCAGCGAGTCATCGACATATTCGACACCGATGAAAACGGGGAAGTCGACTTCAGAGGTGCGAAAGAGTTTTTACAGAAGACGAACAGCAGCTCAGCCGTTACAGCCTCATCGCTATCACACAGATACAGTCTGACACCTTTTTACAGTCAATAATATCCTCATGATTCAGTTACTCAGTCCAGGTTTGACATTTATATCATCTCTGATCCGCTGAGTCATATAATTAATCGATGAACACAACGTGTGCAGGATTACCCAGCAGGCACCGAGCCGTTCGGTTTGTTCTTGGAGCGTTTTGTCTCTGCGTGGAGACGATCGTATCTCAGACCTTTTGATCTTCTTGTTCTTCAGCCTTAAACAACAACAGTGATGATTTTCCTTTTCCACAGAGTTCATTGAAGGAGTCTTTCAGTTCAGCGTGAAAGGAAACAAGGAGCAGCGGCTGCGTTGTAAGCACTTCAGCTTTAACCATCATGGTTCATAAACTATGCTCGATTTTTAAACACCTTGAGGCGAATGTTGTTGTTTTGATTGTGTGCTACATAAATACAGTCTCGGTCGTTGTGTCCTTGGGCAAGACACTTCACCTGTTGCCTGCTGGTGGTGGTCAGAGGGCCCGGTGGCGCCAGTGTCCGGCAGCCTCGCCTCTGTCAGTGCGCCCCTGGGTATGTGTGTGTGAATGGGTGGATGACTGGATATGTAAAGCGCTTTGGGGTCCTTAGGGACTAGTAAAGCGCTATATAAATACAGACCATTTACCATAAATAACATGGAATCGAACTGAAACTTACCTTCACATTTCCTCTGTGATTTTCTTTGGCCTCAGTTGCCTTTAGGATCTACGACATGGACAAAGACGGTTACATCTCCAATGGAGAACTCTTCCAGGTCCTAAAGACGATGGTGGGAAGCAACCTGAAAGACACACAGCTGCAGCAGATCGTCGACAAAACTATCATCGGCGCCGACAAAGACGGAGACGGCAGAATCTCCTTCGAGGAGTTCTGCACGGTGAGTTTTTGTGACTCGTTTCACCACCTGGACTCAAACTGGAGTCTGCACCAAAGCAACGCGCCGTAATCTGTGCTACAACCACGTTACGTTTCCTAGTAATGCAGTAAAGTGTTATACTTAAAACTGCTATAAAGGTTTTTCAGTTACCTGAATGAGGAGCAAATAGAAAGAAAGAAACATGAAACATTTGGGCTTCAATCAGCTGATCTCAGTTCATGTGCAGGGAGGAGGGCTGCAGATACGGCCATTACTTCTAGATTTGTTGTATGAAAGGTCAAAAAGGATGTTGAAGTGCAAACTGGGTCCAGGACAGAGTTATGGTGCTAACACATGTGTGCGTGCATGCGACCAGCACGGCTCAAAACATGCATCAAAAGTTAGAAACTGACTCTGAGAAAGCTCCAACAGTAAAGACCCGAGAAGGTCGCTTAGGGAAGAACATCGTGAAGCTGTGCTTGCAGGATTATCTAACTCAGCGCTCCCCAACCTTTTTTGTGCCAGCGACCAGTTTATGTCTGACAATATTTTCACCGACCGGCCTTTAAGGTGTCGCAGACAAACACAACAAATTAAAATGATTCAACCGAGACAGAAACTGGTGTTCTGTAAATATAATGATAAACATGAATTCACTGTGTGATTGTGTAACTTTATTAGCAGCGTCCTCCTCTCTGCCCTTAATGCTCTCTGGTCGCCAGTGTTGGTCAAGTTACTTGAAAAAAGTAATCAGTAACTAATTACTGATTACTTCCCCCAAAAAGTAATCCCGTTACTTTACTGATTACTTATTTTCAAAAGTAATTAATTACTTAGTTACTTAGTTACTTTTTAAAAACACGATTTACACCCTGAAGAGGTGATAAATAGATCTTTCAGCCCAGTTCTACTTTTTCTGCATAATCCATCATACAAAATGTAATCAGATGGAAAAGTCTCTTTTTAAAACTTGTTTTATTAGTTTTAATCTTTTAACTTTATGCATCAAGCAAAAATGTAATTATATGCAACATTCTCTGACTGGAAGAAATCAGTTTAACATTTAAAGCTATTTTCTGCACATTCCAGCTCATAAAATAAAATATTTGTTGTGTTTACACTCAGTCTTTCAAATAGATGCAAGTAAAACACAGCAGAAAATAAATAAAGTCAAAGACTCAGCGGTCCTGTTGCTCTATTTTCACCTGTAAAGCAGGAGTGGGGTAGGCGGAGGTTTACCCTGGTGCAGGTGTGCCGCGGTCAGTGGAAGAATCCGCGAGTTTCTCTGTGAGTTTCCCATTACGTCGTAGCTACTCGGTGCTTGTTGGAAGTTTAGGGGTTTTTTCGCTGTAAAAAGAAGTTTTCTTCCCACGCACAGCGGACACTAATGTTTTTGTCACTTTTTATGGAATCAAACTCAAAGTAAGGTCAGTACTTCCACGCTTTAAACGCTGCACGCTCATTCTCTCTCTGCACTCGATATGTGATCCACTGTTGATCTGCACACAGCTGTTGTCACGAACGTCGCACTCGCTTACGTCACTGTCATGAGACATTCTCGCAAAAATTCACGGGGAAAGTAACGGTAATCTAATTACTGTTTTTGCAATAGTAATCCCTTACTTTACTCGTTACTCGAAAAAAGTAATCGGATTACAGTAACGCGTTACTGCCCATCTCTGCTGGTCGCTATGGTAACGTGTAAACATTTCTTTCAAAATAAGACCCAGGGAAATCAAGTTCACAATAAAACCCTGAAAACCATAAACTTCTCACCCGAGCCTCGGCTCTTGCGGCCCGGTACCGGTCCGTGGCCCGGGGTTGGGGACCGCTGCTCTACAGCACCAGCAGGACCTCTTCAGCTCATTTCGAATCCAGAACCCTCACAGGTCTGTTTGACGCCCACAGAACTGAAGTCACCTCATCGGCTCCCAGATCAACACAGAATTACCTTTAAAATCTTTCTGTTAGTTCACGGAGCTCTCGGGGCCTCCAGAGTCGATTCAGTTAAAAACAAGAAAAAACAGTGTGTGACATCACTTCCTGTTGTCTCCTGCAGGTGGCGGGAGGATTGGACATTCACAAAATGATGGTTGTGGACATCTGACAGCCTCTTGTTTATCCTTCGTCCGTTCACAGGAGTCATCCAGCTGTTCCTGCCGCTCTGTTAGCTCCACCGGGCTGTTTGTTTTATGCATCCTTCAGGATCTGAAGGTGTTTGTTTTTATTTTAGTGAGCTGACAGACTTACAGTTTGGTCCATGAATATTTGGATTGAGACAAATTTTCTAATGTTGGTTCTGTACATTACCACAATGAATTTTAAATGAAACAGCTCTGATGCAGGTGAAGTGCACACGTTCAGCTTTAATTCAGTGTGTTGGACAAAATGACCGCATAAAAATATGAGAAACTAAAGTATTTTAACACAATGCCTTCGTTTCAGGCTCAAAAGTATTTGGAAAAATTAAATAACTGAAAATAAATTGATAATTTCTATTACTTTATTCAAAACCCTTTGCTGGCAAAGGCCTTAAGTGTTGAAGTCACGGACACCACCAGATGCTGGGTTTCCTACTTTTGCTGCTCTCCCAGCCTTTACTGCACCAGCTTTCTGCTGCTGTTTGCTTTTCTGTCCTATGTTTAGTCTTCGACAAGTGAAACGCCCAGGTTTAGCTTCAATCATTATTGGCATTATTTTAAATTAACCAAATCATTCAATATGGCACAGAAACAGTGGCACTTGCCGCCCTCACCCCTAAAACTTCTCCCTCTTCCTATACAACCAATTGCCACATGTTGCCATATCATTTTTTGATTGTTTGAGTTTGCATGCTTTGTTTTTTTTAGGTCACATTGCGTCCTGCGTCCTGATCGCTGCAGACGATCTCCTCCGTCTCTCCTGTACAGAATCGCTGCATCGATGCCAGCAGTGTGACTGAAGTGCAGTGCTGTATGTCCACGATGTCCACCAAACGTTTTGCACCGTCAAAAATAAAATTGGCTCCTTGATTTCACCTCTCGCTGGTTATTTTTAGAACATAACACCCGCGATAAACAAGGGGCAGCTGAGAAATATAACATCTGAATCCTTTTATCTTTTGCTCTGAGGCGCGGGGAAAATATCGACAAGTCGATGAACATCATTTACAGATATGTTGGGTAAATGCCCGAGACATCTATAGAAATGTAAATCGCTGCTTGATTCATTCATTTGCTTAACTTGTTTTGGACCGTAAACCAGGCGCGAATAGGACACCGGAAACAAAGCTCCCCACAGGAGTTTCCGCACCGGAAGTAGCATATGCTAACGTGCACATGGTCTATTCCAATTTAGCTGGAGGTGAGCAGACAGTCTGTCTCTAAACAGCTCAGAATTCACTCAGCTGCTTCAGGCCTGTGTCACATCATCAGGAAACACAAGTGTTTTTGCAGAACTGTGCTGGCTTTTCTTAGGTTTTCTTTTTTAGCAAAGTCCTATCTAGCCTTTCTGTTCTTGAGGTTTATGAGTAGGGATGGGTATCGAAAACAGTGGGAACCGGTTCTCAACAAGAACCGGTTCCCACTGTCTCAATTCCTTGGGATCGTTTGCCATTTTTGCAAACGATTCCCTTATTGATTCCAGTCGCCCCGAATGACGTCACCACGTTGCTGAGCGTCATTTACCTGGCAGGAAACACGGCGGCTCAAAC
>NW_005187626.1:48426-79286 GCF_000239375.1 Pundamilia nyererei | reverse complement strand
GGGACATTACTGGATATTCTTGTGTAATTGCTACAGAATAATTTATGTTATACTTTGTTATTGCTACAGAAGAATATTTATTTTATTATTTTACATTTACAATGTTTTTTCCTGGGGACCCTGTGACGCCCCATTGAAGAGCCGTAGGCTGGATCTCTTAAGATCTCACTGCTGGGTTTGTAAGGCCATGTTACTCCTACATTTCTGTCTTGTTCAAAGAGAAGATATAAAACACAGTTCTAAGCTAATCGACCTTAGTGTTCTCCTTTTTTAAAAGAATCGATAAAGAATCGAATCGTTAAACAGAATCGAAAATGGAATCATGAAAATCGTATCAATACCCATCCCTGTGTATGAGTGTCTTGCACCTTGCAGTGAACTGTCTGTGTTTACTTTCATGCAGTCTTCTCTTTATGGTAGATTTGGATATCGGTACAACCTCCTGGAGTGTTGTTCACTTGGTTGGCTTCACCGTGGAATGATTTTGCGATCATCCACCACTGTTGTCTTGTGTGGATGTTCAGGTGCTGAGTTCACCAGTGCCTTCTTTCTTTCTCAAAGATTCTGCCTCTCTGAATATTGTAGGAAGTTCTTGGATAGTTTTTTTCTGTTTTCCCGGCTTAAGGACGGCTTGTTTCACCTGCACTTAGAGCTCATTTGACCTCATGTTGTCTGTTCACAGCAAAATCTTTCAAATGCAAGCACGAAAACTCAAATCAACTCCAGGCCTTTAAATCTGCTTAACTGATAATGACATAACAGAGGAATTGCCCACACCTGCACATCAAGTAGCCTTTGAGTTAGGTGTCCAATTACATTTGGTCCCTTTAAAAAGAGGTTGGCACATTTTAGGGAGCTGAAACTCCCGAACCCTTCGTCCCATTTGAATGTGGATGCCCTCAAATGAAAGCTGACAGTCTACACATTATGTTCATGTCCATCATATAACTATAATTGGAATAAACAGGTAAAAAAACAAAACTTGTGTCACTGTCTAAATATATGTGACTCTAACTATTCCTGCCACTGATGGAGCAACAGAGTGAAGTGTTCACAGACAAGTGAAGCTTCTCAGTCTCAGAGCAGGACCTGAGCGACTGAACACTTTTACATTATTTCCCCATAAATAATGGCACACTTTGACAGTCACATTCACAGGAGCAGACCAGGAACATTTGCACTGACGATCTCCTGAAGAAACATCATGGGGGTGTCACTGCATCTCCTCTTCTTCTCCAGAACAGTCAACTCAGATTTTAGAAACTCTGAAGTTTTCTGACACAAAAATATAAAATGTGGAAGTTATTGTTCAACTCAAGCCTTAAATACTGATCTGTATGTGTAGGTTTACGATACACGTCAGCTTTTAGATGGCTGAGTAGTCAGAAGCAATAATGAAAAAGTATCATTGTATGCAGGGAGATGTCACAGCAGGCCAGTACCTAACCTGGAGCTCGGCGCAGATACAGACAGCAGGACTCAAGTTTGACGAGACTTTAATTACAATACACACAGGTGGAAACTAGACAGGAGGGGAACGCGCATGGTGCGTGGAACTAGAGCACGGGTCTCTGAAATAGGAGAGTATAATAAGGGAAGCCGGGGACTGCAGACAAAAGGTAATATGACAGTCAGATCTTTTGTTCCTCACGTAACTATAAAGTACTTGTTTCAGACAGATTCAAATGAGGATACGGGCCAGAGTCAGGGGCCACATCCTTTTGTAGGCCCAGTTTGAGGGCCTCACATTGAAGAATTGAAGGCTACTCCACATATGACACACAAAGGTGTCCTCCTTTCCCCCAGATCTAAAGGATGGGTCAGGTGTATCCTATCCCAAGATTCATTGCACACCGGTGTTTGAAAACATTGTGGTGCAGACTGTCAAAGCCAAGCATGGAATATTCAGCAGCAACACCTGAGTGAGTTTAACTAACATCGTCATTCTGCTGTCAGGTTTCTGTGAGGCAGAGTAAATCACACAAACGATGCAATTTGTGTAAGATCCATAGCTGTATTTCAGATAATGACTGAACAAACTCAGGCTGCTTAAATTTGTCTGGCCTATATTCTTATCGTTCTTTTTCTTACTTTATGGAGGCCAAAACTGAATTGCACACTTTAATGTGCATATTATCATCAAATGCATCTTTGCTTAAAACTGTAAAATTACAAAAATCTCTCAAATCAAACGTACTCTCCTGCACTGCGAAAAGCCCTCGTGCACAGTTTGGCATTGACTTGGTTGAGGTTCAATCATTATTTGCTTTATTTTAAATGAACCAGATCATTCAATATGGCACAGAAACAGTGGCACAGTCTAAATTTCTCTCTCGCCGCCCTCACCCCTAAAACTTCTCCCTCTTCCTATACAACCAATTGCCACATGTTGCCATGTCATTTTTTGATTGTTTGACATTTATTTAGGCCACAAGCAAAGAGCGCTCGATAGCTTTGGCCTTAGGAAACACAATTTTTACAGTTTCTTCCCGCAGTGAAGGTGACGATAGAAATCAGGAAGAAACATTAGCATTTAGTTTGAAGTCCAGTTTCAACAGAAGTTGAACTGCAGACAGCAACTTGTTGAAATGTCATCTTAAATTGGTCATGTGATTTGGACGCGCTGGTGCGTCTGTCAACCCCACAGGGTCAAAAGTTGGTAAGTAGGCGTATACCTATTAATGACATCAAAGTCTGTTAACATGTTTCATTCTCTGAGCCTCATCAGCCTCTTCTGTAGGACGTCCATCCACCATCCTGGCCTTCAGCAGCGCCAGACCCTTCTTGCAGGCTCTCCCTCTCTCTCTCTCTCCCCCCTTTCAGCCTGGTCAGTTCAATTCAGTTTTATTTACACAGCACCAAATCACAACAACAGTCACCTCAAGGCGCCTTATACTGTGAGGTCGACCCTACAATAATACAGACAGAGAAAAACCCAACAATCATATGACCCCCTATGAGCAGCACTTTGGCGACAGTGGGAAGGAAAAACTCCCTTTTAACAGGAAGAAACCTCCGACAGAACCAGGCTCAGGGAGGGGCGGGGACATCTGCTGTGATTGGTTGTGGTGAGAGAAGGAAGACAGGATAAAGACATGCTGTGGAAGAGAGACAGAGGTTAATAATAACACCAAATATATGTAATTGTAATTCACCAACATACACCATGAGAGTTTGCTCACACTGTTGGTGTATGAAACACATTTTTCCTTCTCAGTATTTGTTACTCAAATCATCAAAGGAATCATTGTCCCATCCATATTCTTCCACTTTTCCTTGTCGGGGTCGCTGGGGGGCTGCAGCCTATCCCAGCTAGAGCCGGTAGATGGGAAATCACTGCTCACTCATTTTAACATTAGTGTTTATTTACACATTTGTCACATCTTTAGATTCCATTTAGTTTTGTTTTACAATCAGTTTTTGCTAAATAATAACAATAAAATATAAATGTACTTCATCATGTTTATGGACATGAAACAGCAACTTCAGATCACTGACCACAGCTGGAAAAATAAAGTCATATGAAAGCTAAAATATAACATTGCTTTAAACTTTCACTTACCACAATATGACATTTGGAAAAACCAGTAAGTTTAAAATCATTAGTCAAACCTTTCCACACTACACTATCATAACTGCCCACATGACCCCTTAAACCAGCTAAATGTTTGTCTGTAATTTTCTTAATATACAATGTTGTTACACTGGTGCTACTGGAAATCTTCGATGTGTTGTAATGGGACAGTTTCTGATCTCCTCAGCCTGACCTGTATGCGCTCCACAGGATCATATTCTATCTCTGTTTAATCTCTTGTATGCTGACTGTGTTCTGTGACCACGTTGTGCAGAGAACTCGTCTCTGTAAATGATTCTCAGTCTTATTAGTCAAACAGCCTGCAGGCTGCTCCCCTTTATGTTGTTTTTGGCCTGCAAAGGCAAAGTAAACCTCACAAAGACCAACTGTTTGTGTGAACGCTTTAAGATCCCATAACAGTGGAGAAAATTGGAGCACAAATTACTTTTCAAAAATTATTTTTCATTATTTAAATACTTGGTTAGATTTTTTATTTGCCTTCTCCTTGATTAATTAAAATATCAGTTTCATGTTTCTCTTTCAAAAGAAAAAGATATAATTATGTAATATACAATAATCATAATATAAAGTAATCTGTTAATAAAGTAAAAATTCTTAGCTCTACTCAGTTTGATTGACAGGACAGATGATCAGTGGTGCAGAGTTTGTACCATCATCATTAAGCTCGGGACTGAAATGTGGGTGGAGCTTCTCTGTGAAGGAGCAGCCAGTGAACGAGTAGATCAGAGCTGCAGCATCTACGTCATAGAAGGAGACCAGACCCTCCTCATAGTCCACAAACACCCCCACCTTCTGAGGACCAGACCGGAGACAGAGACGGACCGGAGGGGCGGCACAAGCTTTGTACTCACTTCCATCTCTCAGCCACACAGTCCAGAGACCGTCCTCGGGGCTCACTGACATGCTCTTTGTCCTGTTGATCGACTCTGTGGCCACTCCTACATCCCAGTCAGTCTTTCCTTTAACCTGAATTTCAAAGTAAAATCGCAGCGAAGAACTAAGACATCAGAAGGGAGATGACAGCAATGCAGTTTCTGTGCTGGGCTCTGAAACCTGACTGAAACTCTTCAAATAAGCCATTCCTCTGCAGATGATCTGTTAGCTGTTTGACAAATACTCTTTCAAGACAGAGACGGATCAAGAAAATTTGGGGGTCAAAGGGCAGGAGACTTGGTAGGGTGGTACAGCGGTCCCTCGTTTATCGCAGGAGTTACGCTCCAAAAATAAGCCGCGATAGGTGAAATCCGCGAAGTAGCCAACTTTATTTTTTACAATGATTATAGATGTTTTAAGGCTGTCAACCCCCTCACTGCACACTTTATACTCTTTTCTCAGACAGACGTGAACATTGTCACACTTTTCTTTCTTGTTTAAACTCTCAAAGTTCAAACCTACGTAGAAAAATGAGTCCAGTATTATAGGATGAAACCAAAGGTCAAACCCTGTTTTCAGGTCCAGAACATGAGAGTAGAGCAGCTGCAGAGAATTCAACATTGAATCAGTGGTACGGAAGTAGAGGAAGCAAGAACAGTAACTTCTACCTTCCCTTAGCATGGCGAGAGCTAGAAGTCCAACTTTTTGTGCGATGGTTAGCATCGTCCTCTGCCTTTCAGGTGCTGCTGCACAGCTGCCTTTGATGGCGCAAAACGTTTCGTCGACATTGTTGTTTGTTGGGGAGAAAACCTACAAACATACAGTCCAGCACTTCAGAGTCACGCTGCTAGGACTTGCCCGTCGTTGCCAAGTTACCTGCTCCTCCCAGGCTGATCACATCCACCTCAGAGGTGGCGAGAATAAACACGAGACCTCCATGATGCTTCAGTGTGAAAACTGTGACGTTTCACTAACGGCGCACCCTGGTGGTAAGAGAACACCACGAAACAGGACAGTGTTTGAAGTCTAAACAGTCGAGACCTCAGAGACATCAGGTGATGTGGAAATGTTTTATTCTTACAGAGATTACAGGCAGAGTCACTGGTTTGGATCGGTCCTTCAGAGCGTCACTGAGACACCTGAACCTGATGCAGCTCTGAATGTCACAGTCGTGCTGAGCAGCTCAGCTGGCAGGAAGTAAATGTGAGTTATTGGTCTTTGCTGATTTATCAATGATCAATCATCAGGAAACAAAGGCTGCAGTTAGAAATGTTCCAACAGTTTAACATGAAGGGCGACCGAGACAGAAGCGACTCCATTGGTCACGTGACGGGCCTCGACTGATCGATGCGTTTCAGGCGACGGGTCAGTCTGAGCAGCTACGCTCCGGGGTATTCAAAGACGGCGGCAGCTCCCATCCCGGTCCCGATGCACATGGACACAACGCCGTACGCCCTGCGGGGAACACAAGAGGGCGACAGTGAGAACACGTTTTCAAACGTATGAGGAGGCGAACGCGTGACCGTTGACACCGACCTCCTGCCTCTGCGCTTGAGCTCGTTGAGCAGCGTCACCACCTGCCGGGCGCCGGTGCAGCCCAGAGGGTGACCCAGAGCGATGGCGCCACCGTTCGGATTCACCTTCTCCGGCGGGATCCCCAGCTTCTCCACGCTGTACACCGCCTGAGAGGAAACGCCACCACCAGCAGCGAGACAGAGGTGGGGGCCAAAGGTTAAAGGGATAATCTTTATTTAAAAAGACAAAAGCAAATGAACAAAGTCTGGAGACTGAGAGGTCAAAGGGTAAATTCCTGCATGTGGAAACGCTTTGATGACTTCATACTTTATCTGTACTGTGTTAAAGAGATACTGACTGAAGCTGAACTCGGGCCGTACTGCAACACTGTACCACAAGGTGGCGCACAGAGTCACTGTGATATTTATTTAAAAACAATGTTATCATGCTTGACTCTGATTGGTCAGTAAGACCATCCATCCATTCTCTTCCACGTATCCTTAACAGCCTATCCAAGCTACCATAGGGCAAGAGGCGGGGTCACCCTGGACAGGTGGCCAATCCACCACCAACACAGAGAGACAAACAACCATTCACACGCACACCTATGGGCAATTTAGAATCACCAGTTAACCCACTGACTGTTTGGACTGTGGGAGGAAGCCGGAGAGAACCCCCACAGACAGAGACTCCACACGGAGAGGCCCCGCCTTCTCGCTGTGGTGCAACCGTGCTGCCCACCACGCCAGTGTGCGACCCGTCAATAAGACTAAAAAAGGGATTGAGTTTATACACACACACACATATAGACTCACATGCTGCCCCCTGCTGGCAGGAGTGTTAGTTTGAGGAGAGTAGCTACCTGCCTGAAGCGATACGTCGTCTCTGAACTCACCTGACTTGCAAAGGCCTCGTTAATTTCAAACACATCGATATCCGCCACAGAGAGTCCTGCAGAGAGAAGAACTCAGACATGTTGGACAAACTCACACTTTCCTCCACGTTCACGGGTGAGCTAAGCCCCGCCTCCCAGCTTTAGGAGGAGGCAGGAACCTGTAGGAAACATGCTAACGATACTGGAACAAAGATCTCTGGGTTAATTACGTCTTTCATGAATCTTAATCTGAAGGAGGACACGTCGGCGTACAAACACTTCCTACCTGCCTGCTGCAGCGCTGCCGGGATGGCGTACGCCGGTCCGATGCCCATCACATCAGGAGGGACGCCCACCACCGCGCTGGCCCTCAGGACCCCCAGCACCGGGAGACCCAGCGCCTCGACCGCAGACCTGCGACCGATCAGGACGGCCGCCGCGCCGTCGCTCACCTGGCTGGAGTTACCTGAGACAAACGAGCACGTGAGCTCCTGACGGCCGAGCGAGATTCATTCTGCGGCCCCGCCCGCACTCTGACCTGCTGTGGTGCTGCCGTCGGGCTTGAAGGCCGGCCGCAGTTTGGCGAGCCCCTCCAGCGTCGTCCCCGGTCTCACGCCCTCGTCTCTGCTGACCGTCACCTGACGCTCTTTGCCCTCGTCGTCCACAAACTTGGTGGTAACGGGGACGATCTCGTGGTCGAACAGACCCGCCCTCTGCGCCCGCGCCGCACTGTGTGGAGGAAGGACCGGGATTTGGTTGCAATGGAAACAGAAACAATCCTAAACATGCGTCAGTTTGTTTGACTTGGCTGCTCTAAACACTCAAGTTTTTTCTGCTCTTGCATCTCTGTGATGTCACAGAAGAGGGGACAGAAGCTTCCAGGCAGCCAATCAGAGGAAAGTTAAAGGGGGCTGGCCTTAAAGTGGGGATGGACCGAGTGGATTATTTATGTCACGCGCGGAGTGAAAATATGGAGCAGGAGATTCTTGCGTGTTGCTGAGACGTTCTTACTTCTGCTGGGAGCGGAGCGCGAAGGCGTCCTGCGTCTCTCTGGAGACGCCAAACCTCTCTGCCACGTTCTCCGACGTGATGCTGCAGAACAAACACGACACGTCTCAGTTAAGACAAAAATAACCGTTAACATTTCAGCTGGGAGTCATATTTCAGCTTTTTATAGACGGTAACCAACAAAGTGACGCCTGTCAGGAGTGACGCGACTCATTTTTGAATCACTTCAGGATAAATTCTGCAGCTGGTTATGATCAGAACGTCTGCTCACACATGCAGCACTGTGTGAGAAGAATTAGTGTTTATCAGCGAAATCAGGAACAATAAATTATGAAACGTCCTCCTTTCAGCTGGACAGGATCTACAATCTGATTCGCCGATGCTCGGCGCGTCGACGATCATAAACAACATCTGGAATTATAAAGCGTCTCACCCCATGGGAATGATGCAGTCTCTGGCTTTGTCGTTGTCCATCAGCCTGGAGCTCAGGTCGCCCGGGTTACCGATCCCTCGCAGCGACATGCTCTCCACGCTGCAAACAAACAGGAAACGCATCACTTCTGTCAGTGTGTCATAAAAACTGTTAAAATGTCCACACGCTGCCATAGGAGCTTAATCCCAGTGTATGACCATGACTGTGATCTGCTCAGGATTATTATGGTATGTCCACATACTTTAATGTACTTTTGATCAATTTGTGTTTAGTTTTTAAATCAAATGTGACTTTTTATAAATTCAGATATTATTATTATTATTATGTCAGATTAAAGTTCAAAGAGATCTAAATTAACTGTTTGTGTCTAACCTGTAATTTTCCTGACTCCTTAATTTTATTTCAAATAAGAATTTTTAGAGGAAGAAAACACATTTGGACTTTTTAAAACCACGACCATCTACTCACTCACTGTTTATAATAAACATTTTAATGAATTATGAGGTAACTATTGGCAGAACTGGGCCTCCGTACATCGATGGCATAGTACATGTCAGAAATTAGCTAAGAAAAGTAAAATAGTTCATTATGTGTGTTTATTTAAAAAAATTAAACTTCACCTGTTTACATGAAAAATATTCTTCATGTTTAAAACTCTCAGCTTTACTTTTTAATTTTTTAACAACATCTGGATCGAGTGTTAAACCCACCCGCAGGCGAGGCCGAGGTCGATGGCTCTGCTCCTGATGGCTCCTGCACACACGGGTCAGAATTCGGTTATTCGGGTAAAAACCGGGCGGTTGGGTTAGTGGGAGCACGGCGGCGTTACCTGCTACGTTAAAGAGCGCCTGCAGGCCGGAGGAGCACTGCCGGTTCACCGTGTAGACGGGCACCGACTCAGGGAAGCCGCTGAAAGGAGGACGGAGCGGTGAGGAGCGCAGACAAACAGCAGGAGAGAGTCAGAGGCGTCAGACTCACCTGAGGAAGTGAGCCACTCGGGCCATCAGTGCGCCGGCGCCGGGCTGGAGCACGTTACCTGAACAGACAGAGGTTACATCTTCACCTACCTGCAGACAGGTGAGTCAGCCGACACATCAGAGCAGACGCGAAGGACAAAGCCTCACCCACACAGACGTCTCCCAGCCGCTCAGGCGACAGTCCGACGTCCTTCAGCACGGCCGACATCACGGCGCTCAGCAGCTCGTCA
Source organism: Pundamilia nyererei (assembly GCF_000239375.1). NCBI lineage: Eukaryota > Metazoa > Chordata > Actinopteri > Cichliformes > Cichlidae > Pundamilia > Pundamilia nyererei. The sequence goes on along the minus strand of NW_005187626.1, from coordinate 69,781 downwards.
GGCGTGGTGTCCTGGAGGTGCGGAAAGAGTTAAACAGGACTTTATTCACAGCAAAGCAGAAAAGAAAGAAAGATCCCACCACAGCAAAACACGTTTAAACTTTGAGCCCGAATTTCAACCTTAAAAATATTAATAAAGTGAGGCGCTGTGACTGGAGGTCAAAGGTCATCCTGACCACACGCTGTCAGCCTCACAGAAAATAATCTGCGTGATATCAAACAACACATTCAAATAATTTATATATAAAACACTGTTGTGAGAATTTTCTTTGTATTTACATCCATGTAAACGTTGTTTCTAAATAGAAAACTGATCAAACAGCTGCTCTGAACCTAAAGCCGCCTGCTTAAATAAAGCGCGTCTAAAGAAAATCATCTGAAATAAAAAGTAAGATTAATGATAAAGAGACTTAACTGGGCGTCATATTAAGTTTCCTCGGAACTGCAGCTTAAAACCAGTGAAAATCACCGTAAAAACGGCCGTAAAGCAAACTTCGTGGTTTTCTGGCCTCACCTTCGCCACAGCTGGCAGGTAACCTGCACTCACCTTAAAGCCTCCCCTTTTGGCCTTTCCGATCGCGGTCCTGCGGCCGTGAACCACCACCACGTCCTCCGGGGAGCTGCGACTGCTCGCCGCTGTCGCCGAGTCGCAGTCCGACCTCCGTAAGTCCCGCCTGAAGTTCGACGAGCCGCCGGGACGCAGGTGTCCGGAAATGATCTTCAGCCTGTGCATGACGGCGGAGGAGCAGCGAGGAGCTGAGAGGAGACTCGCGGAGCGGAGTTCGGCTCCAGACTGGACTCTGAACCCAGAGTCCGCTCCAACAACATCCGGGTTCGTAAAGCCAGGACGGGAGGAGCGGAGGGACAAACAGTGCGCGCGCATGCAGCGGATTTATCAGGTCAGACGAAAAGAATCAGAAAATTTTAATTATCCCCAATTAAGATACGACAGAGCAGCATGTCGATGAAGATAAGGCCAGGGCATAAACAGGCAATAAGAGTGAGATAATAACAAAGGTGGCGCTCCTCCTCTCGGTCCTGCAGGAAATGCAGCGGAGGCGTCGCCCAGAGGGGAGGCATTGAAATGCGGGGGGAAGAATGTGAGAGGGGTCGTTGATGATTTTGGCTGCCTGTCTGAGGCCTGTTGGCTGAAAACCTGCCAGTTCTGACAGGCCGATGACTGTAGAGCACACTGATGCAGTGTGCTGCAGTCTGTTCCTGTATGAAGGCTGATGGAGTGGAACCAGCAGCTGATGGAGAAGGTCATGATGCTTTCCAGGAAGGCATCGTAAAAAGTCATCATGATGGCTGTGCTGACTCCAAAGGAGTTGAGTTTCCTAAGGAGGTGTAGCCATTGGTGGCACCTCCTGAGAATCTCCTCTGTGTTTGCAGAGAATCTCAGGAGGTTGTCAAAGATGGTTCCCAGGTATTTGTACTCCTCAGCTACCTCCACTGGCTTCCCGTGACTGAAGCAGCCAGATCCCTCTGCCTGCTGGAGAAGGTCACCACCGCATTTCAATGCCTCCCCTCTGGGCGACGCCTCTCTTTGGTTTTGCTCACATTCAAGTTTGGAGCTGTCACACCTCTCTACAAACTCGTGGCCCGTGGTGCTGTGAGGGCCTGACAGCAGTGACTGTGTCGTCAGCATATTTCACCAGGTGACAGAAAAGCGTTATTATAAGTTATAACACGTTATTATATGTAGAAACATTGAGGGTAAATCTTTGTTGATTCACATCGAGCCAAAGGTCAGATTATTTATGATTTCATTCAGTATTTAACCATTTTTACTCTTTACGTTTGTCATTTTTAATGTATAGAAGTTTTCGTTTTTCTCGTTTCCCAAACATTTTGGAAAAACGTCAGAATTTGAAGCTGTTATGTTGATGTTTGTAATCTGTAATCATGTGAAATAAACTGGATTCTTTCTTTCAAAGTTTGGATTTCATGACCTCCTGTTCCTGCCTGAAAGTTACCAGAAAATATTTGATAAAAAGTAAACTACGAATGAAATTTTTTCATAATTTATTTAATCAGAAAACATTTTTCTTACTTCAAATTTCATTTGTGCTTTCTTGCACAAACTTTGGTTTGATTCGTTTATCAAATCAAAGTTACTGGAAATGCAGTAAAATTCCATTTTTATGTGAATTTATTACATTTTTCATTCACAGACTCGCTGGAATCATTTCTTCCCTCTGAAACGTTCAGATGGGATTTTTTTCAGCGTGAGACAAAAACAGACTCAGAAAAAAATCCATCAAACCTTTTATTTCCAAATGTGTCACAGTAACACATCGATAAGGCCGCCGACTCACTGCACATTCTGGCTGAAACAGACGACAGGAAACAAACAAACAAACAAACTTTGTCTTCGTCTACGATCAAAAAAAATAATTAAAAAAATTAATTTTTCAGATTACCCAAAGAAAAAGAGGAAGACGAGTAGTGTCTGTCACAGAAATCCATTTACACACCTTCAACAAAAACCTAGGATAACATAGGTACACATGTGATTTTCAAAGTAAGAGCCCGAGGATTTTAAACTACAAACAACTTAAATAGAGTTAAAATCACAGGAACATTTCAGTGAAACGTCCTTTTAATTGCTTCAAACAAATCAGAAACAGAAAATCAGGAATGTGATGAACCGTCCACGAACACAAACTAAAATAAAACTTTGATTCCTTCATCAACAGCAGGAATGTTTAAGAATCTCACTTTTACAAATTTTATTAAATTCAAATGTTTTCTTTAAGGCAACAAACTGAAAACCTTCAGAGACGCTGCTCGCCCAGTCCTCCCAGTTTATGTTTGGAAGAAGTCCCCAAGTTCCTGAAAAATCTTAAAGCTCTGCTCCAGGAGAAGAAACTGTCTGACCGACCAAAATAAAACAGTTGCATTTGTTTATTTATTTATTTATGGCACGTTTGCACCAAAAGGTATTATTGGAAATTCCTGTGTTTAAAAACAAAGTTTAAAACCTAAAACGAACAAAGCGTTCAGCAGAAACGAACAGATGCTGTGACTGAGGCCAACACAGCTGTGCTGAAGCTCAAACAGGGCTGTCGTGTAATACCAGTCGGCACCACAAGAGGGCGCAGTGAGACCTGAACCGTAATAAAGCTTCCCAAGAACATGAGGGTGGAACAGAGAAACAGTTCAGGTGAAAACATCTGGAGCAGAATTTCAGGATTTTAAAGTCGCGCGGAGCTGAGCTGGTGAATGTTTATATCAAACGCTCAGGAACCAGATCAGAGAGCGAAATATCCTGACAGCCGTGACAGAGCTCAGAGGAAAAACTCCCACAAACAGCTGAATCAGACTACAGGGAACACATTGTCCTCCTGCTTCAGAGCTGATGTTCACATTCAGACTGCAGCCACACAAAGTCAAATCACTGCTTGTGTCTCTTTAATTATCTGGTTAACGTCCACCGTGAGTAATAAAAGATGTGTTCGATCATCTCAGTCGCTTTTAAAAGCAAACACACTCGTCTGTACTTGCTTTTATCTGGTGACCTGAATATCTGATTGATTGTAGTTTTAGTGTTTAATCAATAGATATGATCGACAGCTTGTGGAAGTCCTCTGTGGTTCTGTGGACTGAACAGACTAACATAAGACCTTTAAACGGGGCTTTCAGACAGGATTGCACAGGTGTTTGTAGTGTGATGTCTGCTGACAGCTGTGGATTAATCTGCCACTGAAAGTAGTCCCGACCAACCTGAAGCCATCGTCTTTTCTTCCAACTCCTACGTAACGGAGACGATGAACACAGGCAGCGTTGGAGGGACGTCTTCTTGTTTCTTCATGTTTCCATCGAGTCGTCGTCGTTCCGTCTTTGAGGCTCAGCGAGTCCGTCTTTCCTTCGGCAACTTCCTGAGAACTCCACAGCTTTAAAGTCAACATGGCAGTGAAGCAGGAATCTCTGCGGCGCCCTCCGTTCCGCCCGTCAGGCGTAGAAGATGAGCTCGGGGATCTGGCCTCCCTGCACGCCAGTGCCGTTGGTGCTGTCGGAAGAGCACTGGAACTGGAAGGTCACTTTCCCACACTGCACCTCGGTCATGCCCTCCTGGCCGAAGTAGCTCAGCTCGTTGCCGTCCAGCACCACGCTGGCGGTGTAGAAAGTGTCCGGCTCGATCTGCACCGGGTACTCGAACGACACGGGGAAGGTGCTGCTCGAGCCGTCGGAGAAGTACTTGATGATGCGCTGGGCCATCGGTACGCCCTGGCGCTTCAGCTCAATCTTGGCGTTATATTCGGCCGAGCCGCAGCTGGAGCCGTACAGGCCGAAGCCAGCGATGAAGACGCGCTTGTCGACCGCGAACTGGATGCTGTCGCAGCGACCTCGGTACCGCCACTGGTTGCTCCTGTAAGCGCAAGACTGGAAGCGGTGGCAGCGTTGCGGCGACAGGCCTTTACGCGGTTTGGTGCAGAACAGCAGATCGGGCTTGTTGGCCGCGGTGTACCACAGGAAGATGTCATTGGTCTCGTTGAGCGTGAGCACGCCAGACTGCGCCGCCCCGTTGGCAAAGTCCTCCAGCGCCATGGCGGGGATGCGGATCAGGTAGATGGCCTTACCCAGCACCAGGCGCTTGTTCTCGATGGTTGGCGGCAAATCCTGCCTCTGACACTCGGCCTCGGCCCAGTTCAGCGCTGCCTCGAACACCACCATCTCTTTGGCGTTGAGCGTTTCCCGCCGCAGAATGCTCTCCAGCGTCTGAACGTCGATGTCGCAAAAACCCTCAGAGCGCAGCGCGAGCTCGGCCTGCGCGTCAATCACCTCCCAGCAGCGCTGCGTCAGGTCGGGTTCCTCGAACAAGCAGCTCTGCGACAGCAGCACGCAGGCGTTCTTTGCACTCAGGCTGGTCTCCAGGAAGTTGACGCAGGCTCGTGCCAGATGAGGTACGATGTACTTCTTGGCAGCATAGAGGGTGGCGAGCACCGTGTCGGCGCAAAGGTCGATCTCATCGCAGTAGATGTACCTGCGGAGGCAAAGGCACGGTTGTGGGTGAGCGGTCAGGTGTTTGTGTAACGAGGTAAACAAAATCAAAGGTTGACGCACTTCAACATGGCGAGGAAGGACGGTGGTTCTACGTCGGGGATGCGGATCTCGTCCTGATCCTCGGCCAGCTCGCCGTAGAACATGGCGTGGAAGACGGAGCTGCCGACAGCCAGGACGTACTGCCAGAACAGAGAACAACGAGGACGATGTCAGAGTCGAGAGTTACACTTTGAACACAACAACGCCCTGAGATTATCAAAGCTCAAAGAACAGGAGAACCACAACTGCATTTTATATCCTTTCACAACACTCGTGGTTACTTTAATTACCAATAAAAAACAATATTATAAACTTCCAGGAATAACAAAAAACATGATGCTGATGTGCTGAGATTTAAACTGAGTCTAGCTGACGGGGGTGAAGTGGTGGCGAGTTTCAGACACGAGGCGTGGAGCAGCTGAAGGCTTATGGCGAGTAAACACTGGAGCCAGTGATGCTAGATCTGGTTAAAGCGCAGAACTCAAAGCGCTTTATACAACATTCACCCTCCCCCCTCTTAAGTGCTTTCTAGCTAACATTTACACTCTGACGGATGCTTCGGGGAGAAACTTGGTATGTTGCCCACGGATACTTTAGCATGCAGTCAGAAATCAAACCAAACTTTAATTCATAGATGTCCTGATCTCCGAATGCTCTACATTCTGATTAAAGACAAACTGTTCACTGAGTGATTTGACACAGCCTGGTGTTCACATGCAGATCAAGGCTGTATCTGTTCTACGCTCTTTTATGGACCTTGGCATTGTATTTTTGATCCTTTTAGTTGTATGCTCATCTAATGGCTGAGCACTGATTACATACGACAGGCAAACACTTTTAAATTTAAGACTCTCCCATTCGTCTCGGGCTGATCCTTGCTGGAATCTGGGCGACGCCAGCCCGCCCTGACCGGACCCTCCGACCGGCTTCTTCCACCTACCTCTTCCTAACCAAGAAACGCTACAGGAAACGCGGTAGAAGGAGCGGCCGTCGCGTTCGCCTCAGGGTCTACTTTAAAGCCAGAGCCACAGGCTACCCACATGCCAGCCTGGACATTTGATCTTCTTTCCCTCCTTGCAGGAGCGCTCTGATGCTAAGTTGCTCACCCACCGTTGGATCTGCTCGGCTGACCATGAAGCTTACCCTGCCCTTCCTGTGGCATGTTTTCCTGCTCGGGTTTGGATAACATCGCTCCAACGCGGATTTTGCTGAAGCAACCTAAGTGTCCTACGACGCACCACCCGTGGCGATTTAGCCCCTAGGATACGGATGGCATTGCTCAATGTCAGGTCGCTGGTCAATAAGACCTTTCTCTTAAACGACTTCCTCTCCACTAACGAGATTGATGCTTTATTCCTGACTGAAACCTGGATTTGTCCTGGTGAGTTCATCCTTTTTTCCGATCTTCTTCCATCGGATTGTGTCGCTTTTAGCTCACCAAGGATTACTGGTAGGAGTGGCGGCGTAGCCTCGGAGATGACTGCATCCATGACCACACTCTGCGTGGTGGTTTACCGACCGCCTAAATATAGCAAATGTTTTATCACGGACTTTGCTGATCTCCTAGGTTCGGTTCTTTTTAAATTTGGTTGTGTTCTCATTGTCGGTGATTTTATCATACACAGTTGCTGTAAGGATGACCCCTTTGCTAAAGACTTCCTCGCTTTAACGGACTCTTAACCTGGTTCAGTGGGTTAATGACCCAACGCATGTTAAAGGACTTGTTTTTTCATATGGTCTGGACATTTGTGAATGAATTTTTGTCTTCTTTTGCAGCCATTCTTTCCCGAACCTCCTTGAAGCTGTTTGTTGTTATTGTGTTGCTGTGATATTCTGGTTTTATAGTCAGCTCCATGCGAACATGGTTTCTGCTAAACCGCGACAGCCTTTCATTAACTACTGATCGCTCCAGTGTTCAGAAATCAGCTGAGTCTTTAGCTAGAATCATGTGACCACAGATGTCCTTATTCAGTCTGCTCTGAGATCTTACTGAGACCAGTCTGTGCTCCTCACTGTATTTCTGACCTTCAGGCGGTGATGTCCTAACGTTTGCAGAGACTCAGCTGAAAGCATTAGAGTTGATAAAGCTGCCTGAGGAGCGAGCTGGTTGTGAGTGCTGAGCAGAATCTTCTGTGCTCTGAAACTGTCGAGTGTTTGCGTTACCTTGTGTCCGGGCACCCGCTGCGTCCCCCCCGGTGGTCCCACGACAAAGTGAACATCTGCCATCATCTCATTGTTGAACATGACTGAATTCCTATAAGAACACAGCAGTTTTGAGGGTTCGCTTAATGAAAAGACACCAAAGCAGGAGCAACCTGTCAGACCTGCAAACTCATCTTTCAAATACAGAAATGCTGGATGTGTGTCTGAGAAAGCTGCATGATGATTGAGGGTGAACTAAACATCCAGGACCCGTTCTCGGGGCTCTCACATTCTTGCAGCCGAGCATTTTAAAGTAATTTTTAAAAAGTCTTTTGCTTTTTAAATTCCGCTGCTGGCTTTTTCGGAGAGAATTTTAATCCTTTCTCTCTAGTGCTGGATCTCGGCCTCCTCCACACACCCACCTCTCTCTGATGGTGGGGTACAGGCCCTGCCAGTTACAGCTGGTGATGCTGGTGTTGTTGTTGTTGAGGTTCTGCTGCTGGTACTGCTGCACGGAGGCGGCCGGGACCAGCTTCTTGGTGGGAAACAGCTCCGCAGCCATCGTCCTGCAGTCAGACCGCGAACCCGCTCATGGCAGCCCCGGGAGCCGGTGCCACTGGAGGCCGGAAAGGAGAAGAGGAGCGCTGGGAAGAGAAACCAGAGTCTGCTTAAAACCCGCAGGATTTTAGCTGCGCGGAGCTAACATTAGCACAGCCAAACACATCTCGATACTTTCACCAAGTGTTTCAATAAAAGCGACAACAAATGACAAATCTGCAGCAGTAAAACCCCGAACCGGTGTGAGCAGGCAGCCCGACCCCGGAGTCCAAAATAAAAACTCATCTTATAAACGTGTTCCGTTTGTTAGCAGGTTTATGCTAAGCTAACTGAGTTATTTGCCACTTTAAAAAGTTCATTTCGCTTCTAAACTTCAGCCGTTTGTTAAATCGGTGCGTTAACACTCACCGTAAAGCCGCACAGATGTGCTTTCAATTATTTCCTCCTCATAAAACACGGTGTGTTGCTTTTTTGTGCGTTTAGCGGAGCAGCTCTTGTTTACCCGCAGGAGCCGCAGGCCTGTCAGCCAATCAGAGCGCAGCAGCGCCACACAGAGGCTTCTTCGTTTCCGTTTGGGAATCCAGCCTGAAGGCGAATGAGCGCCACCTGGCGGACCAGCGCTGCTTAAAAACCTGGTTTCTAAACCTTTAACAAGCAGCTTAAAACTGTTAATATTTATTACATAAAATAATAAAAATAATTGATAGCCAGTCTAACTACAGAGTCTGGTCAATAATAATTATAGTGGTCGAGACTTAGATAAACAAGAAATCAACCAATAAGATAGCAGAAAATCTTAAAAAAACCCAAACCTATGTGATAATCTGAGAGAAACTAAACTGACCGACTTCAGAGTGTTGTTTTTCAGTCTCTAGTTCCCGTCAACACTTAGAAAACAACAATGAAACCACGCAGGATGATATACAACATATTTCTTTATTGTTACTGATAAATCTGTCACTCTCCCACTCTGAAGGCAAAAAGACACAAAAAAGCCAAAACACAAAACACAGTGTGTGAACTGTATGTACAGCCCGAGCAGCTCCCGTCGTCCCTCCTGCAGTTTCACAATAAAACACATCCACAGTTTACAGGCAGGATTCAGTCTGGAGTTCAGCTCACAGATTTCATCTGCAAACACTGCACAGAGACGGAGCCGCGTCCCCGAGTTTATCACCGAAGAGGAAGAAATGAGACGTGGTTACAGGAGGACATGTTGGCCTCTGTTAAAGGAGTCAGGATTCATTTTTATTCAGCTTTAAAATAAACTAAAGATATGATGGAAGCAAATTAAAATAAATACATTTTGTGCACTTTGTCAAAACTCACACTCTGAAACCTGTTGTTGCTCCACCAGACTGAGAAATATCATAAATGTGCTCCAGTGTGAGTCTGCTTGTTTTGCTCTGCAGGTTTCTGTCAGCGCTGAGAGAAAACCCGGCAGAACAGAACAAGAAGGAGAGCAAATTTAATCAGTTACACTCTGTGAAGCTGAAAGTCTTCAGTTCATCCAGATGAAGACGTATGAAAGACTGACGACAAACTGAAAGTAATTTTGGGCAACAGAAGCTTCATAAGTGAGCGAGCGGCGTCTGTGCAGATTAGTACAAATCTTTAAACTTCTGAACCATTTAGGAACTCAGCGCTGACTCCACGTTGCTCTCAGCGGGCAGCCGAACATCATTTTCAACAAACTACTGAATGTTTTTGGCAACTTTGCAACATAAAAATAAAAGCTGCCATCACACGTGTTCAATCTAAAGCTGTGCTGTCGTCACTGAGAAAAGACTGAGACATTTAAGAAGCTGAAAACCATCAAACGTTTGTTTTCTTCAACACACGACTACACGACGCAGACGCTCTACAATCTGTCAAACCGATGAGTTGTTTTTGTTTAACGGGATGAGGCAGTAAGGATTGAAAACGTCCACAACTTCCTTTTATGGAAGAAAAAAACAAAAACGAATTGAATTGATTCATTTTAATGCAGAAATCAGCCAACTGTGTGGATATGCCCTTACTTTGGAAACCAAACAGGAAGTTGGTTTGAAACTCGTATCGCGGACAAAACTTTTGAAAACAGCCTTGAACACAGACGCGTGCAGGTACAGGTGAAAGTCGTGGATAAAAAGCTTCTACAGGAAGCGTTCACGTCTCTGCACAGACTGCATTCATGCTCCACACGAGTTTACAGGAAACACTCAACGTTTGAACTTTCTGCTCACAGACCCGTTGAAACCGCCCTAAACACACTCTTTACACCAGTTAATAAATAGATTTGCTTTAATACCTAAAACTGTACACACATATATCTGTTAAGTCTTTGTACACGCCGACCGTTTCACACCACGATGGGAAGCAGCTGCTTTCTGAGACGATGCGTTTGGTTAAAAAACACAGAAGTCGTTAAAACATCAGCAGAAACCCCGAAAATAAGAAACGACACGTTCAAGTAAAACAGAATAAAAAAGATCCGCCTCACGGCGCACAAACCGAGCTGGAAAGCAGATCTGAGGGCGCAGCACAGGTGTTACTCAGGTATGTTACAAGAAGGTAATTAGCATTAGCAACAGCAGGCGTCGGGATGAGTCGGAGGCGTCCGGGCCGATCCGTTTGATTTCTGGGGAGAAAAGCGTCGCCGCAGGGTCACGCCCACAAAAGCAGCCACATATCTTACAACCCGTGAGTGAGTGAGGAGAACCTTCCAGGTGAGGTTTCCCAAAAAGTCCCTGTTAGCGCCGCTCAGGGTTTAGAACAGAGCGCTCAGCGGATCAGAGATCGATGAGCAGCGTCTGGGAGGAGCCAAAGAAACCCCATCAGAGCTCAGGTGCAGCCAAACGGCGTCTGTTGTCCAGTGAAGGATTACTGCTCAGTCCCAGCAGGTGGCGCCCTCTCAGGTTAACCCCGCCCTCTCCACCTCATGGCGTGGACTCTGCAGAGTGCAGTGAGGACCTTCATGTTCGGATGTTTGGGGTTGGAGCCAATCAGGCGCCAATTCTCTTTAATGTTGCTTCCCACCGAGCGCCAGGTCATCGCGGCTCAGGTGGAGCACATTAAAGGCGGGGACAGATCCAGGACTGTCCTCGCCGCCGCTCAGCTCAGGACGGACAGACTAACAAACGGAGGTCGTGTGAAGGTTAAACTTGGCCGCCATCACCTCCCCGTCCCGACTCGTCTCCGGCGTCTCGGGTTTCTTCTGAGCGTCCGACAGAAAGAAGGCACGTTACGATGAGACGTCTGCGGCGAGCCCGGAGCTGTTCGAGGGAGGACGCACGCCGCGGCCTCCCGCGTGATAACTTCTTCCCCTCACTCAGAGGTCAGTTTGTTTTGTGGATCCGGGCCAGCCCGAGTCCAGCAGGGGGCGGGGCTTAACATGAGAAGAATCTTAAAGGGGGGGGCGTGGGGGTGATTGAGTGGGGTCACCTTCTGCAGAGGAAGCGACCTCCATCTGTCCAAAAATAAGAACCCCACCGAGAACGTCGGGGCGGTCAGCTGACCACATTCAGGTCATACGAAGACTTTGGCGAGCGCGTCGGCCCCGGCGCTGCCGATGTAGCACTTGGTGGGATGGAACGCCACGTCGTGGATGGACTCCTCGAACTTCTTACGATGTGCTGTGAACTCCTGGATGCAGGTTTTACTCTCCATGTTCCACAGACGGATCGAGCAGTCGTGACCTGACGGGAAGAGAGACAGCCAATCAGCACAGAGCAGCACTGTAAATAAAGATGGAGGCCATTACAGGACAAACAAACGATTGTTATTGTTGTTACATGGATACGTTTGTGTTTTTCATCATAAACGGACACTTCCTGGTTTCCTGATGCTGTGATTGGCTCGGCTGTGAGAACAGCGCGTTTTACTCCAGAGCTCTTAGAGTGAAAATAATAAATACAGGAAGTACCCGTAGGCTCTTTATAAAGTCTGATAATATTATGGGATGTGCCAGCTGGCGTGCGCTCGGATACTTACTTCCTGACATGAGGTAAAGGCCGTTTGGATCCACAGCGAGACTGGTGACAGCGTCCAGGTGGGCGACCATGGCGTGGATGAGCTTACCTTCAGTTTGAAACACGGTTAAAGTTTAAATTTGATCTGCGAGGCAACGAAAGAAGCGAAGCTGAGGACACGTCACGGCGTACCTGTGTTGTTATCGAAGAACTGGATGTGGCGGTCCTCCTGAGCGGTGATGGTGATCGGCAGCGTGGGATGGCTCAGCACTTTGTTGATCTTGCAGGGAGCTTCTGCGTGGAGGCGGGCGTGAGGAGGAAGGAGAACATTAGCAGTAAATACGTGTAAGCGTCAGAGCATCAGCTCGGCCTGCGGACGGCGCCGTGACACCGACGACGCTTCGAAACGGCAGCAGAATTAACTGGCAGACGCACAAACGAAAGTCTCTGCGAACTTCTCGTCGACACATCTGAAGCTTCATCCTGCTCATTGGTGAACGTGATTTAGAGGCGGAGCTCTGCAAACGCCGTTGGGACGCAGAGTGACGAGCAAAACAAACGTCGTAAACTCAGATTTTACTCACAGCAGAAGAAAGAAAACGGAGCGGAGACATTTTTAGAAAGAGACGGCCGGAGGAGCCCTCAGCAGCTGATCGGGTGTCAGGAGGTCGGTCACATGATCGGGGATAAACAGACTCACGTGGACACGCGGACGGTTCGTTTCCTCAGTTTGAACATGCGTGTCTGTCGTGAGTAAAATGTCTGTTTTTATTCACGCTCTTTGTTCTCGGGTTGTAAATACTCGCCGAGCTCGTGGTCGTACCTGGAGGACCGGCCGACTCCAGCTTCAGGACGAGCTGCTGCGTCTCCATGTTGAAGAGTCCGATGTGTCCGGTGTCGAAGGACGTCACCATGTGAGCCGGCTCGCTGCTCACCAGGTCGACCGAGGTCGGGACTCCGAGCTCTGAGAGAGAGGCAGAGACTCAGCACAGCGCCACTTAAGCTCCTCCTCCTCAAGGAGTAACTAAAGGGACATAAAACTGCGCCTCCTTGAAGCTGCGGTGCAGATGTTCTCACAGATGTTCTCTTACCTCCTCGCTCGTTGAAAACAGCGAGAGATGGCGAGGTGTCAGCGGCGCTCCACAGCCGCACCGTCCCGTCGGCCGAGCAGGAGAGGAGGCGGCGGTGAGCCGAGCTGTAGACCACACCCCACACCGCGTCCGTGTGACCGCACAGCGCCCCCCGCAGGACGGACGACTCTGCAGAGGAAACGAGAGCAAATCCTCACGTGAAGATGTGAACACAGAGCACGACGAAGGCGTGTGCTGGGAGGAGCCGGGTCGTACCATACGAGTCGTAGGGGTCGATGTTGGGGTTGGGGGTGTTCCAGCTCTGAATGGTGCCGTCTACGCCCCCGCTGAAGCACTGCTCGCCGCTCGAGCTCATGGTGACGCACAACACGGCTCCGCTACAGGACGAAACCAGAATGACAGACACTTACGTTGGTTTTATGACCGCATGAACGGAGTCGGGCTGAAGGTGGGCGGTGCTGGGAACGCTCCCACGCTCACCTGTGGGCTCGGAATGTGTAGATGGGCTCCACGTCCAACGCCGCGCACCTGAGGACCGAAGCAGAGGAGTGAGACCGCCGGCTTCTAAAAGCCGTGTTCGTTTGTCCTGTAACATCAGCTCAGGCTGCAGACTGCACGATGCCACAGAAGCCCCGCCCAACTGCAGTTTAAACCTTCTGTTTGTGAGGGGCAGCCAATCAGAGGAAAGTTTGCTTAACCCTTTAGAGCCGGTCGGAGCAGCACGCTCGGTTTTGCGTAACTATTTTTAAATCCCGGTAGCTCTGCAACCACGTAGCTAGCGCAATAAAAAATGTTTTGCATATGAAACCGGAGGAGTTGTACTTACCTCTGATGCCATCAGCTTGTCCTCGGTCATGGTTTCCTTCCACATACAGCTTTGCAAAAACATCATAAAAAGCACTTGCAGCAACAAAAACATAATATTCCAGAAACAGGCTTTGCCGATCGATCAGCTGTTTGTAACACTTCCTACGTCTATCAGCGTGAACTATCGCATGTCCGCCATGACCTGCCCAAAACTGGAAGTGACGTCATTTTGCGGAAATGTAGTTTTTTACCATCGTGGCCTTATGAGCCTATACTTGTGTTTTTAAAACTTATGTTTGACTTTATGACTTTCTGTGTCGTTTCTGGGATGCTGAGGACTCATATTGCACTGCTGGAAATAGTTTATTTTGATGCATATGCTGTTATTTTGCAAATTTGCACTATAATATTTATTTGCGTTTTTCCTGCAGTGTATAAAAATTGGTGTATTTCAAAAATTATGAAGACACTCAAAAACTAGTTTGTGCAACTTTTTTGTATTTACAGTTTTGAGGGATAAGCCTCTTAAATTTCTCTAACTAGAAATATATGTTAAAAAAACAAAAACGATTTTCAATTTTTTTGTAGTTTATTGCAGTTTTTTGCAATTTATGTAATTACTATGCACTTAATGCAGACATATTATTACAATTTGGGCTATAATGGTTGTATTGATGTATATCACCTTGAAATGGCTCCACAGCAGGTAAACATATAATATAAGCTCTGGCGGACTTGGTTCTATGGCAGGTCTTAAAGGGTTAACGGGAGAGGAGCTACAACAGCTCGTTTCACAGAGGGGATAACCCGAGGCTCAGGATCATAATCAGAGGAGGATTATTTTGAGGAATCATGCAAAGCTACGTTAGCAGAGTCTACATTTGGATCCACGAGCCAGGCCAGCAGTCCCTCTCAGAGCGTTTTCAACTTCAGGGGCGGTATCTCGCTCAGGGGGACCGCCGCCGTTCAGTGGAGTCGAACCCCGACCTTCCAATCATGGGCCCACTCTACACAACCACTCTGCCTACTGAGCTGTCCCTGCCCTGTTTCATAGAATACGTGTGTGATGGCAAAACGTGGAGTCTCACTTCTTGGCGGGCGCCGTCTTCTGGAGGTTCCACAGTTTGAGGGTGTGATCCTCGGAGGCGGTGACCAGAACCGGCTCCATCGGGTGGAAGGCCAGACTGCGCACCGAGTCAAAGTGGCTCCGCAGGGTAAACTTCGGGTTCCACGTCTTCCTCAGAGCATCTTTGTTGTTGGCGATCTGAGGGAGGGAAAAGGTCTCATTAAGCTCTCTGATAGGTTAGAATCAGCTGTGGGGGCGGAGCTCTATGTCAGGGTGCAGGAGCACTGTGGAAACACTCCTTGAATATTCAAAACAAAACAAACCACGAGTGGAATCAGGTTTTACTCGCTGCTCTTCATCTTTTCTTTCTGGGATTATGTCCACGAGGGGGCGTGGCCTGAAGCAGCCTGTGACAGGTTAACGTTACTCACGTCGTACATCAGGCCCTCGGCCTCGTTAGCGACGGTCAGTCCGGCCAGCTCTCCCAATCCGAGCTCGTTAGAAACCGCCTCGTCCACTCTGCCCAGAATGAACGACTTCCCCGACGACGGCAGGAACGTCATCGCCTCTGCAGGACGGAAACAGGAAACGTTTGAACATTCACGTCACTCACACATGACCGCTGAGCCGAGACGGAGGGAGGGCTACCGTCATCGGGGCGTCCGACTTCGTGCTCGTTCAGCCTGGGCACGCTCGACCGAGAGGGGGGCGTCACGGCCGGCTGCATGGAGGGCAGGTCCTCGGCGTCCCGCAGGTTAGCCAGCATGTCCTGCAGCTTAGACCGGTTTGGTCCTGCAGGAGGAAGAAGAGAGACGAGAGAGGATGAGGAGGGGACAGGAAGCCCGATGAAGGCGGGAGAACAACGACGTTTGGAGGGAGAGATGAAAAATAAAACGTGAAACGTGAAGATGGAAAGAAGGAGCGGCAGCGGCTCTGCGAGGCATCGATGGCAAACAAAAGCAGAGAAACAAAGAAGACGCGCGAAGAGCAGGAAGGACAGAAACCTGCCGGACAGACGGCGACACGATGCAGGCGAGTCGCTGCCATCGCAACACGAGCACGGACGGAAACCAACAGGAAGTAAAAAAACCTGAAGATAACCCAAAGAACATAACCTGACGCAAACCAGGGCGCAGTTTCCACAGCGCAATAAAGTTTCCTACAAATCATCTCAGTTTGAAAAGCACACTGATGGTCCAGCTGTGAAGGAGGACACTGTGGTATCTGCACATCTGGACGGCGTGAGCATTAAAGCGGCTCAGGTCTTAAAACCTTCCACTCCACCGTCTTACGCTCCAGCACAACCAGAGCGCCACGCCTCAGTGACTGCAGTTCCTCTAACATGCAGCAGAGGCAGCAGTGAGTCAGTCCCCACAGACTCGTGTTCAAACTTTACAGCAGAAACAAACGTGTTTACAGCCTGATACACAAACTGTTTGAGCTCTCTGAGAGAGGGGCGTGGCCTCTTTGACTGTCACCTGCAGCTGCTAGCTGTCTGCTAGACTTCACCTCAGCTAACTGTCGTCCCTCAACTGTTCATCTTTTGTATACAGCCTCCTAACTGACCCTTGAAACGGTTGGATGCTACGACAGATTCATTCAGAAAACCAAACAGAGGGTGGAGGCGAATCCTCCAATGAGATTTCCCAAATAACAAAGCTGCCATCTAACATGTGACACACAGAGGACCAGTGATGGGACTGAGGTGATGTGAGGAGGGAAAACTTAGAGGTGGAAAAGAGAATAAATAGTTTATTATTACAGGAAGAGGGTGAGGGGAACAAAAGGTAAAGAGGGTGAGGAGGGAGGATGAAGCACAGGCCTGCAGCACGACTTACTCTTCACCCCCTTCTTGCCCTTGCGTTCCTTCCTGTACTGCTCCTTGAGCTGGGCTATCAGCCCCTGGTCCACATCCCAGGCCATTTCACCCAGAGGAGACTGCTCTTCCTTCTCTACAGGACGGAGGGGAGAAGGCGGGGAGGAGGGTAGTGAGGAGAAGGGAGGGAGGGGAGGCAGAAACATGTTGTGAGTGTCTGGCTGCAGTACAGTTCAAATCCATCCCTGAGGGAGACGTGATGACGAGCGAGGAACCTCAGACAGACGGGGGTAGCCCAGCTACGCTGTCGCTTTCATCTCTCAGCTGACCTCGCTCTATGGCGCCCCCTGTGCTTTACACACGTGTGCAGAGCCAGGCCAGCGGTCCCTCCCTCCTGTGAAACCTCGGCTAACCGCGTCCCGCGGAAACACGACGACGGCTGCAGAGGCAGCGAGTTGAGCGCCTCCTACAGGCGAGAAGGATGCAAAGATTCCTCCTGTACCATTCATCCCAGATAACCTCAACTAAAGACGAAGGCGACCTCACAGAATCTGCTCACCGTCTTACATCAACTTTAAAAATGTGCTGAATCTGTGTCTGTACGAGCGGGTCCAGGATTAACGATGTTTTTCACTCAGACCCAGAAGGAATCAGCTGGACGCTTCGTCCCACGTGAAGCTGAAAGCGTGAACGCGCTTTTTTCACATTTCCTCCAGTGAATCATCAGAGAAATCAAACATTCACATCGTGATGCAGCGAGTTGATCTGCGCCGTCTGAACAGCTTAAAGGTGTTTTTCACGCTCAAGTTATGAGACTATAAAGGATGCTTTCTGTAAAAAACCATGAGAGTCGAGACGCAGTCAGTTCATTCTGTTTCCTGTTAATCCTGCAGTTATTCACCTTCTTCTGTTCATGAGCTTCTACATTTTAAACAGTAAACCGGCTGTTCGGACTCTTCCTCTCCTCCGCTGTAGGGGGCGCAGTTCCACAGCTGTAGAAGCAGTCTGATGGGGACAAGCATTATCTGTACAAGGTCAAAGGGCACACCAGGCTCCACAGATAAGCGTGCAGTGACGGAAGCTGCCATGGTAACGGCGAGCTGAATGAAAGGTGAGAGGACGATGGAGCTGAGACGGGCAGCTCCATCCTAACCGAGCAGCCAAACGGGTTTTATCTGCGCTCGGCTGCTGTAATATCTCAGTGTGAAGGCGGAGGCAGCGTCACAGACTTCAAGATGGAAACGGCGTTAAAGCGGAGACGAAGCTCGGCGCTGCGGCCTTTCACGCCGTGAGCACACAGCACTGCGGTGAGACCCGCTGCACTGAGTCAGCGCTCCTTTACTATCTCGACTCGAGTGTTGACTCACCGAGCGCGTGGGGAGCTCTCAGTCATTGGCCGAATGACACTGGACCGGTTGCTAAGCAACAGCAGAAAAAGGGTTTCTTTATGTAAACACAGAGGACGGCGGGTCAGGACGAGCTTCGGTTTGTTTTACCTTCACGAAAAAGACGTCTGCAAAAAAGAGCGGAAACGTAACTTTATTACAAACTCGTTTAAAAACGATCAGAATTAAACTCACAGCTTTCACAGGTGCTGCACGGATGCTTGCCAGAACAAAGACACTTCCTGTTTGCTCTTTCTAACCTCACTCCTCCAACTTATTAACATTAAGAAAAGTTTCTAAAGGTCAAGTTTGCCTCAAATCTGGCAGTGACCTGCAGGTCGCTGTAGACAGGAAACTGGAGTTCCACAGGGCGCGACTGCGGGTCCTCCTGCATTCACGCTCTGAACTCTGGAGTCGTCTTTTACCACTGTGGTTAAAGCTTCACTCGCTAACGTTCTGATGCTCTGAAACCCATCGGGCGACTCACCCCACTCGCCGCTGTCATCCCCGCTCCTTGACTCGGGCGATCCGTCCAGCTCGTCTGGACTCGCCAAGAAATCAAAACCCTTCAGCGCCTCCTCCGTGTCCAGGTCATCGCTGAGGTCAGAGGTCGTGGAAGACGGCGTTGACGAGTGTTTCTTTCTCACCATCTGTGCAAAGGTAAAGCCACGTTTTTACAGCTGATGTTTACAGGTTTTAAGTTTTACACGTGCCCGGAGGTCACGCAGCGGCCACCGGGAGAAACGTGACTGCTGTCAGTCGGCGCGTCAAAGTGGCTACAAGGAGGAAACCGTCCTGCTCCAGAAGACACCGACGAATCTGTAAATATTTGCCATTTTAAGAACATTCGCCTTCAAAGTAAAAGCCTTGTCTTACTGCTGAAGCACACACGTTTCAACAGGCTCAGCTTTTACTCTGAAGGCGAGCGCTCACAGATATGCAGCCCAAGCAATGATGGTGGAGATGATGGAGTTCCAGGCTGGGCAGCACCTGCAGCACCCACACGAGCTCCATAAATGCTTCTTATGACGACAATATTATTACTTAAAAATCACACATGGTCTCAGTTTGGACATGAAAAACATAAACGTGCCGTTTCCAGATTTTTACAGACTGAAAGCTGTGGTTTACTCGCGTTTGTAAGATAAGGAACATCCTAATGACATTCCTGTGCTCTCCGTTACAGACGAAGCAGTCAGCACACAGGAACACGTTCCTCACAGTGAGCGGGCTTCATCGGGGCCTGCAGGCACAGCCACACAGAGACCCTGTGGAAACTGGGAATGCACACTTTCATCCACAGTTACAGAGAGTGAAAATAATCTCATACATTAAGAAAAAGTGAAATGACGGGAGTGTGTCAGCCTCTTACTGCAGCCAGGTCCAGGATGGTTTTGTCCCTCCCCTCGCTGTCCTCGTCCTCGTCGCTGAACTCTGCTGCGGCGCTCTCGATGAACTTGAAGGCCTCCAGCACGGTGGCCGAGTCGGACACGTCGGGCTTACTGCGGGAGAAACGGGGTTTTGTAACGACGCACGCTTTGCTGTGTGGCGTTTTTATTTCACCTCCTGGCGTCGTACCTGACCATGCCGCTGTCCTTCAGCGAGGACGGCTCGGTGCCGTTGACCATCGGCTCAGTTTTCTTGTCTGACGGTTTGTCTCCCGTGTCTCCGGCAAGACCGAGCAGCGCCCTCACCCTCTGAGACTTCACATCCAGGATGGTGTCCGTGTATCCGACCTCCTGTAGGTACCTGAGCCGGAGACAGGACACGAGGTCAGCGAGAGCTTCTGAGGGAGCGACAGCAGCCACGAGGTTAACGTGGCTGATCTCAGCTGATCTGTACGAGACGACCAACAGCTCTCTAAAACAACTGAACGGTAGCTGAACCCAAACTGTTGTAGATCGAGAGGCTACGGTAACGTTTAGCTGAGCTATGAAAGGTGACAGTAACAGCGCGAACAGACGTCCATATTTTAAGCCTTAAACTTAAACATCAGGCTGCAAACATGTTTATTTCTGCCTTAAAGATTTAACACGAGAGCTTGCGGGGGCTGACTCACTGCTGCCTCTGGTGGACGTTAGAGGAACTGCAGCTTTGGCTTACTTTGTTACCCTGCAGCCACATCTCTTAAAGAAACACCGCAGGTGCAAACAGATGTACCACAGCTGGAGGTCTCCAGAGTAACCCAGCTGTGAGATGGGGTCGAGGGTCATCCCACCTCACCTGTACCTGCAGGACTGCAGGTTGGACTAACAAACCAGCTCGTCAAGAAGATTAGGAGGGAAAAAAAGTCCTCCTGATCTTTAGAGGACTCCTGAATACCGAGTGTCCTCCTGCAGCAGCCGTGCCTCGCTGTTCCCACTGACCGACCACAAGTTTATGAACAGAGCAGCTTCTTTAAAGGGCAGCAGCAGTTTCCAACACCAGGCCGACACTGAGAGCGGGTCAGGGTGTGCGAGCATACAAACAGGAAGAACACACCTGACTGTGCTCGAGCAGCTCTGAACAACCTCTGATTTTATTTATTTGTCAGATTTCAAATCTGCAGTCAAAGCTGCGTCTGCTGCAGGGGGAGAGAGGATGTTAGTCGAGTTGCAGCCTGTTCTGGAGGACCTTAGAGTATCTTAAGAAAGATGCTGCCTGCGGTGGGAGCAAACCTCTTTGTACTTACTGAGTCCGAATTGAACAAACCGCTCGGGCGAAGCTCCTCTAAACTCAAAAAGTTCCAATTTAAGTCTCCGTACTGCACCGAGCCTCGACCCCGCTGACCTGAGAGCAGCGCTGCGGTCTGGCCTGAATAACGCCCAGTGTGTTTCTCACACAGTTCAGCCTCCCTCCCTCCCTCCCATCTGTACCAGCCTCTCCGATCGCAGGACGTCTTGATGCCTCACACAATCCTCCATTCACTGTCACCACAAACACTCACACATACACACACAGAGCTGCACACACGCACGAGTCTGAGGAGCTAACAGAAGCGTCGGAGCGGTGGATCGGTCCGATCACGCCCCGCGGCCTCAAAAACGCCGAGTTCTGCAGAGACACGGCGCCACCTGCTGGTGAAGACAGTGACGAGGATGCACCGTCAGGTTTCTCCAGCACGATCAGAGGACTTTAACTTTCACTGTTCTCGCCTGTGAGCCAAACTGACTCGTGCTGAAAAGGTTTTAACGCAGATTTATGGAGCGGCTGCGTAATATTTCAGACAGTGAACGCATCACCACCTGCAGGCAGATCTAGTTCCTGTTTGTCTTTGGTGATGAAATGTTCTTATAGTCTCTCATTGAAAGTACACACACACACACACACACAGACACACGCAGACACACGCAGACACACACACACACACGCGCGCGCACACACACACACACTCATTACAAGTGTTAATCTCTATTAAGACGATTGACTTTCTGCTTCTCTCTGAGAAACATTTAAACAGACAGCCGCCCTGTGACACACTGGACGTCTGAAGGCGTGTGTGTCTGCGCGTGCGCG
>NW_005187626.1:41616-48159 GCF_000239375.1 Pundamilia nyererei | reverse complement strand
GTGTGTGTGTGTGTCTGTGTGTGCACTCACTGCCGGAGCAGCTGGCGTCCTTGTTTCCAGCTGAGCTGATGGCTGCTGTTCGGAGGACTCGGAGCCTCGTTGTCGTCGTCTGAAACAGAGAACACGTTACGTTTGCGTCCATCCACCCGTGAATTCCCAAAGCATCGTGCTGCAGATGCCCCTCTCCTGAAATATGTCCTCCCGGGAACCGTCACATGTTAACAGATGAGAGCAAATAAAAGGCCCAGTTTATTTCTGATGTGTCCACAGGGAGGCAGCAGAGAGGCTCCTCCCAGCATCAAACTCAGAGGTGAGGAGCGAAGAGAGAAGCACAAGCAGCAGAGGAACCACAGCAAGCGTGAAGAAGATCATCCTAATGCTGCGTTTCTTTGTGATGGCCAGCAGGGGGCGACTCTGAAGGCTTCAGTGCAGACATTAATTACATTTTCATGTAGGACACATGCAGTGTGAGATGGGTTAGTGCTGTTGGAAACTTAAACTGTGATTTTCGTGCCTCTGACCGAACACGACGCTGAATTTGTGCAGACGGGAAAAACAGTCAGAAAAACTCTTACCTGAGTCGTAACTCGGAGGTTTGATTTCTCCCTGGTTCAGCTCGGTGCCATATTTCAGTTTGTGGTATTTGGCTCTGAGGACACACACAGATATCACAAACGTCTTTATCTCATTCGGGCTTCATGCATTTTACTTCTCAGATGGACTAAAGCACATAGTTAGTGCTGGACCAGGTGACCCTGAATCCTCCCTTAGTGATGCTGCAATAGGTGTAGGCTGCTGGGGATTCCCATGATGCATTGGGTGTTTCTTCTTCACTCACTATGTGTTAATAGGCCTGAGCCTGGTTCTGCTGGAGGTTTCTTCCTGTTAAAAGGGAGTTTTTCCTTCCCACTGTCACCAAAGCGCTGCTCATAGGGGGTCATATGATTGTTGGGTTGTCTCTGTATGTATAATTGTAGGCTCTACCTTACAATATAAAGAACCTTGAGCCGACTGCTGTTGTGATTTGGTGCTGTATAAATAAAGTTGAGTTGAATGGAAACTCCTTCACTATGGCAGCTAAACCAGGACCTGGAACTAAAACATGAGCTGGAAACTTTAAAAGGTTCATATTTCAGTTCTGAGTGACGTTCATAAACAGAGGACATGTTTATGAACAACTTTGACTGATCATTCTTGTTGGCAGTGGGAGGAACACCCCCGTGTTTCTACGGCCGTGGTCTCTCCCAAACCAATGTCGCATCTCAAGTGTGAGCGAACGTTTTCCTTTGAGTTCAGGTCGGGGCAGAGAGGATTCGTTTCCTCATCAAAGTGTTTGCATGTGAAATATGTGACCCTGGTAAAAGGATCTCACCTCTCCTGCTTCAGAGCGTACTCCAGCATCTTGATTCGTCTCACCAGGTCCTTCTTCAGGTTCTCCTGGCCCCGCCTCTCGCCCTGCAGGAAGGCGATCTGAGCCTGCGAGCAGAGGAAACACCAAATGAAGGCGGGGCCGAGGTTTAAACTTCATTTTAACATATTCTCCCACTCCAGACATGCAGCTTCAGTCCCCTGTGTCTGATTAAACACCAAAGTTCGCTTAATTGAATGAGGCTAAAGACAGAAACGCACACAAAAAGCAAAGCGAGCGAGCAGCGATGAGATTAACGACGCCTCAGGAGGTCCATAAACACATCTAATCTCCATTAAACACGGCGGAGACGGCTGTGGACGGATTACCGACCAACTCCACCGGGACCCAGCGGGGAACGACGCGGCGCCGTTTGCACAGTCACAATCGTCGTTACAGTGCAGACCGACAGTGTGAGACTCAGCAGCTGCACTGCGGTGCGTTCAGGAGCTGAACACTGAAGTTAGCCTCTGAGCAAAACACAAACAGCACGCAGGGGTCCGCAGCGGTTTGGTGGGAAATCTACAATAACGCAGCACCTTCAGTCCTGCGGTCTGATCCTGGATCAGCAGCGTAAATAACTTAACCTAACAAACATATGACAAACAATAACATAACAAGACCTGATTCATCGTGTTACTCAGAAGGAAGTCACCAACACCTGACACATGGCTGCTCTGCAGAGCAGAAACAGGCTGATCGCCCCACATCCTTAAGCCTGAGGGCCCCAAAGCCTCCTGGGAAATGGGTGACTGGGTGTCTGCAGGACTGATGGGAGACTTGTGACTGACTAACACCTACCCCGCAGCGTGGGAACAGGCACCATGTGACCCACCTGCCGTCAGGGTTGACCCCACCCGCAGACTTGGCTGAGGAACATCACGGCTGCAGTTCCTGTAACGTCCACTGGAGGCTGCAGCAGTGATTCATGTCTGGCTCCGCCTCTGTTACAGCCTGTTTGACTGCATGAATCATTAGGGGCGGGGCCTCTTTGACTGACAGGTGGATGGCGACACAGGCGGCTGTAGCTGCTAGCTGGACCCCTGGACTGTGTTTGTGCTGTTGGAGCACTCTGGCACATTTTTAATGACATCATCTGACCAATAACATGGCTGCTGTGAGGTTACTGTAGTAACAGGAAGTTCAAGAAGGCGGAGCTCCATTTTAATTGGCTGATGAGGATTACCTAGTTGTGCCTGGTTTAATAAAATGAGGTTGTTGTCATGAGCGGATGCTGCATGACGACGTGTCGTTACCTGACAGTGCAGTCAGGTAACAGCCAATCAGATGTTGAAGCGTCTCAGTGAGCATCCTGGAATGCGACCGTTTAAGACAGGGGTGGGGACCTCCAGGCCTCGAGGGCCGGTGTCCTGCAGGTTTAGATGTGTCCATGATCCATCGCAGCTGATTTAAAGGGCTAAATGACTCCTCTGCATTTCTTGCAGTTCTCCAGAGGCCTGGTAACGAACTAATCATGTGATTCAGGTGTGCTGACCCAGGGTGGGATCTAAAACCTACAGGACACCGGCCCTCGAGGCCTGGAGTTGCCCACCCCTGGTTTAAGAGATTGCTGAAAGGCGCTGCATGCAGGGACTCAGCTTTTCCCCAGCTGGATCCAGCACATCAGCGCCGACGTCATCCTCAAACCTCCCGACACTCCTCCTCCTCATCATCATCGCCTGTTTGTGTGTACAGTTGCTTCAGAATCAGGTCAGCTGTTATAACGTGAGAGCTCACAGCAAACATCCAGCTGGCAGAGCAGCGACGCTGCAGCCACTTTTATGAACCGAGTGAACATTTATGATGCAACCCTGGCTGAGAGGAGCGTGCACAGCTTTGAGCTGCTGCTCACAGACAGCTGAGACCAGAGCGCCACATCAGCCCGTCACTAAGATCTCTGACGTCATCGCGAGCTTTAAAAACATGGACGTTTTAATAAATATGAGAAACTCCGACTCCAAACAGACCACTGCATGAAATACAAACTGAAGTCAAGACTGAAGAACAGACTTGTTCAGAAGTCACCTGGATGATGACGAAACGTTTCTCACACTGAAAACGCCGCGTCCACACGAGCCAGCCCCGGGATTTCCTTACCTGGATGACTGAGCACGCAGCAGGAGGGTCAAATCATCTAAACACCAATTGTAAAAATCATTTGATGCTTCAGATTTTAAAAGGTTACAACACAAAACCAGAAAAGTTTCTGCTAAAAACAAATAAATGCACCGCAGCCGATGAGCTTCAGCCTCTGACGCGTTGCCTTCAAATGTCGACGTGTCAGTGAGGTCATACTCTGACTTCATTTCCATTTTAAACATGGTCCTTTTAACGGTTTTCTTATCTCAAACATCAAAATTTGGGGTTTCAGCAGTTTGCTCCACACAGCTGTTTCACAAAATATCAAAATATCAAACACGATTGTTTAACGAGTCTGTCGACGGACAAATCGTCCAAACTTCAGTCGTGTTTCAGTCTGAGCTGAAGATGCTGCTGATTTCACACACACACGCACACGCACACACACACACAGGAAGTAGGACGCTCCACTCATGTCAAACACATTGATCTGGGTCGCTCTTCACTCGAGGCTATCGATGCATCTGCATCTCGACGTCGGGAAACTTTCCTTCTGAAAATGAGCGACGGCCCTGCTGCTGCGGTCACCTGTCAGGCTGCTGATAATCAGCCGGTCAGTGGCTGCTTTTGGGCAGCTGCTGTGTTTGAGGCCAAACTAAAAATGTAAAAAATGACCCGAACAGCTAAAACCCCCAAAACCCCGTCATCATCAAATGATCTTCTGTCACTTCCAGGCCTCAGGGCCAAGCAGAAGCCCTCCCCTCCAAATTATCCAGAGGGACACCGAGGCGATCGCAAAACAGCCGAGACATCTGAGTCCCTGAGACGACTTCGAGACACCCAGGAGGAACCGCAGCGAATCAGTGAACAGATCATTGCATTGAAAACGCTCCAGCAGCACACACGGTGCAGAGGAACAGTTAGCTGAGGTGAAGCTAGCGGCTACAGCCGCCTGTGTCATCATCCACCTGTCAGAGGCCACGCCCCTAATAAATGCAAACTTTGGAGTTGAGTTATAACAACATCCTCCCCGTGCAGGTGGTATGAAGGGGAAATTATCCACAGAGACGAACGGTCTGTGTATCAGGCCGTAAACACGGTTACTTCTACTGTAACCGACTCACTGCTGCCCCTGCTGTCCAGCAGAGGAACTGCAGGCTGACAGTTTATTATGACTAAAATAAAAATGGCCTGTAGTGTTTACAACACCTGACATTGCTTCCAAATTATACCTGTGACGAGATTAAAAAAAGTCTCCCAAAAAACATCTTTAATCACAGTAATTATTATTTATTGTTGATTATCTGATAAAGCGACAGATTGTTTCCTGTAATATACAGAAGCAGTAATTTCAGCCTCCACCGAGGTTCATCTGTCCTCCTGACAGAAGCTCAGGTGTGACTGAAGCAGGTATTCAGCCTGAGCTCGTTCGATGATGCAGATGTCGAGATGAGAGCCTCGTCTGAGCTCTGTGACGCTCGCTCGTCTGTTGCCATGGCGTCTGAGGATGGCGGTGAACTTGGTGGGATGTTTCAGGGCCTTTGTGTAGGAAGGCATCTGCAGCGCGTCGGGGGCGTCTTCACTCATAATTATAGATTTTACTGAGTGTTGCTCGAGCTGCCTGCCAGAGGTGAGTCTGACGGCCTCACGCTCCGCTTCAGTCACGCTGCTTTTCACTCCCGTTAGCCTGAAAGTCATCTGATACGCCAACCACGATGGAAAGGATCTGCTAGCTCAAAGTGGGTCCTCTGATTGTCGGGGTTTCCTCGGTGTCATTGTAGGGTCCTTACAATATAAAGCACCTTATAAATAAAATTGAACTTGTCATGAATGACTTCCTCTGTGGATGGATCATTTTCAGATTCTGTTTTTCTCTCCACATCCTTTCGTGAGTGACACCAAAGCAAGGTGTTGTATACGGGGCGACCGTGGCTCAGGGGGTTGGGAAGCCTATCTGTAACCGGAAGGTCGCCGGTTCGATCCCCGAGCTCTCTGTCCTGGTCGTTGTGTCCTTGGGCAAGACACTTTACCCTACTTGCCTACTGGTGTTGGTCAGAGGGGCCGATGGCGCGATATGTCAGCCTGGCTTCTGTCAGTCTGCCCCAGGGCAGCTGTGGCTACACCTGTAGCTGCCTCCACCAGTGTGTGAATGAATAGTGGTATTGTAAAGCGCTTTGGGTGCCTTGAAAAGCGCTATATAAATCCAATCCATTATTATTATTATTATTAAGTTGTAACAGCGCGGCGGTACAGAGGTTAGCCCTGTCCTGTTATTCACAAGGAAGGATCTGTTGGCGCATCTCTGAGCGCGCACCCCAAACTGCAGTTACCAGAACGTTAAAAGGCTCGTTGTTCTGAAGGCGTTTCAGCCAGGACGGCGTTCGTCTTCTCTCCCGAGGTCAGAGAGCGATCAGCATTTCCACTCTGGCTTTCAGGTTAATAGTTCCAGGATGAACTGAAGCTCTGAGGAAAAAAAGGATGGATTCACTGCTGATTTTGAGGCATTGATTTGATGATTTATTCCTAATTGTTCTATAAACTGTAAACCAGAGGCTGCACTTTGTCTCCTGTGAGTCTCGCAGTTTCCAGACTGACGGAGGTCACAGCTACAAACCTTCACTTCTGTTTCAGCAGATAAAATTTTAAATAAAACTTCCTTCTGGATTAAATCCAGGTGGATATCTGGTCTCCTGACATGAAGCCATCTGGCAGGAAGTGCAGCCACTCAGAGACCTTTCACTCTACAAACTGGGTAACCCACTTGTTCAGAACTCCCATCAGCCTTTGTTTCATTTATAGAAGCGCGTCGGCGCTCCACATCGGATCGCAGAGGGAGGCGAAATTCAAAGGAGCCGCTTTCATTCATAAAAACGACTTCTTATCTTAAACATAAAAGGGAACGCGAGCTGATCCCAGTGGAAGGCCCCAGTGTGCACGCCAGCACTTCCTGATATAAACGCCGAGCTAGTCCAATGAAAACGGACAAACAGCTGCTTAATAACCAAAACTGAAGCTGATGCACGGCTGCTTATTTCCAGGCAGAGCAGTCGTGCATT
>NW_005187626.1:36933-41198 GCF_000239375.1 Pundamilia nyererei | reverse complement strand
CACACACACCATAAACACACTAAGAGGAAATAGTAGGATTGCACACAGCCGATAAATAGAGGTTGTAGTTTCCACAGTACGGGTGGAATAAAGTGTTGTGGGATGACGGCTGACTAACTGATGTCATTTGTGGAGAAAGTCAATATCCAGCAGTGAACATTTCTCTCCTGACGAGCTGCAGCAGTCAGCATCTTCACCTCTGAGATTCAGCGAGACAGAAGCAACACCTCCATCCTGCTGGACAGGCGGCGTGGGAGGACGCACAGCTGAGCGGCTCATCGCCCAGAACAAACTCACAGATCACTAACGAGACCTCCGAATCCTGACGGGCTGCAGATTCAGTATGAAAACAAACGATTCTGCTGCTTCAAATCACGCTCTTTATCACATACACAAGATATTCAGAGCCTTAAATCTGCATCTGAGCAGCAGTGGCGACACCTCTGGATGTAACACAGACTGTGATTGGACGGTGAGCCGGGTAAACTCTTTCCTGACCAGTTTATGTCTCAGTCGCTGGTTTCAAGTCTGACTGAATAAAATCTGATGCTTAAAGCAGAGACGCAGAGACCTGCTAATCTGCAACATCCAATCAAAACCCTAGAATATCTCACACCAAACCTGGAGCTCCGCCTCCTCGGATGCTCAGCAGACATGTTATTGGTCACATGATGTCATTAAAAATGCTCCAAAAGGCTCCAACAGCACTAACACGGTCCAGGGTGCCAGCTCAGGTGAAGCCAGCAGCTACAGCCGCCTGTGTCACCATCCACCTGTCAGTCAAAGAGGCCACGCCCCCTAATAATGCAACCTTTAATACTTAATAGAATTTAAACAGGTGAGTTATAAACAGGTGTCACGACGGCTGAAATGATGGACAGAGACAAACAGTTTGTGTATCAGGCGGCGAACACTGAGCCAAAAACCGCCGACGGCGATGGCGGTCCCTGCATTTCCTCGTTTCTCAGCACGGTTACGTTCTTGGAAGCAACAGCAGAGCGAGAGATTGAAATCCATCTGAAAACTGGTTTTGGATTTGCCGCAGAGAGAATGTAAGCTGCAAGAATCGAGTTTTCAGCCTCCGTGTGACAGAAAGGTCACACAGCTATCGACACTCTGTGGCCCGTTTAACCTCCATCAGCAGCGGCTCAAACACGCCGACTGAATGACTCTCAGCCCTCCTCCCTCGCTGCAGGGGCATTAAGCAAACACAGCGTTCTGGGACTGGGGACGAGGGGGATTTCCCTCCGCTTAAATCTGGAGCAATGAGGGGATTATTCCTCCAGGAGACGAGGAGGGAGGGTGGAGGAGAGGAAAGCTGCCGAGTGGGGGGGGGGTTCCTGGGTCAGAGCAAAGAAATGATGATGATGATGATGATGATGATGATGATGATGATGATGCTGTAAGCAGCCAATAAAAAAGCGTGTGCGTTCTGGCCCAGAAGCTCTCATTTAGTCCCACCTCACACTAAAATCAGCTCTTTCCTTTACAGATGTGCGCTTCCATAAACCCTCCCCGCGTTACCCATCACCTCAGGCTGAAACTTTCTGCCGCTGAAAACGCCACGACCAGATATCCAGTCTTCACTGTGCTGAGCTAACAGAAGAGACTCCGCTACGTTTCTCAAACGCAGACTGGAAACATTCAGATGTTTGTAGCAGGAGGACACGGGGAGGCGGGGAAAGCAAAGCCTGCTCCTGTTGTCAGTCCAACCCTCCTTCATTTCCTGTAACGATCTTCCTGTCGTCTCATTTCTGTTTTGCACAAAGATTTGCGGCAAACTGGAGCAGCCCACGCCGCTGGCGTCATCGCCATAACACCAAACTCCACGAGTGATTTTACAAAGGAGGCGAGGAGCTGGATGGAAGCTGGGAGGAGAAGAGTGGGGGGAAAAAATGAGACAGATGAAGAAGATCTCTGACATGATGCCAGAGGAGACGAGATCAAGCAAGAGGCAGAAAGCGAGGCGGGGGTGGGTGGGGGGGAAACGCTGTGACGAGGCCCACTCGCCGCTTTCCCTCAGGGAACGTCAACCGCAGACGTGCCGCTCTGGAGCCGACCAGACTTTAATTAGAACAACATAAACCCTCGAAGAGGAGGAGGAGGAGGAGGAGGAAGGCTGAGCAGAACAAAGAGGAGAGTCTGAACATCTAGAGCGAGAACGCCGAGCAGCTCCCCGTCTCGTCTAGTTTCTGTTGTCCTTCATTAGGAAACGCAAACTTTCCTTTGTGGAACCTGGGAATCGGCTAACACACCCGCGTGACCCGCTCGACCTGCGTGACCCCGCCCTCACAATTTCATCTTTTTTTGTTTTTGAAGATTTCCAAAATCAAATGTGAGTTAAGGCTAGTTTGATTTCCTCTCCTGCAGCACCGTCTCTAACACAGGAAGAGCAACAGCGAAGCTTTATCACTCCACACTCCTCCTGAGGCCTGAAGCCCGTCGTTGCTCCTGTTTTCGCTTTATTTGCTCCTCTCGCTTCAGCGACGCTCCCTCGCCATCGACCCGCTCGGATCTCCATCCCTGACCCGCTGAGCCCTGCAGTAATGACGCTCCTCGTGTTTTTATCTAACAATCACGGCGAGCTCGCTCTGCCTCATGTTGCAGCAGCCATCATGTCAAAACGTATGTAAATAATATGTGTTGCTTGGCAACCTGTCATACTATCATTTTCTTTGGTGTCAAAATAACAACCTCTGTGATTCGAGGCACCAATGGTTGTAATTTTTCACCCCACACGCCCCAAAATCCACTCTGTGATGAATCCACGCGCCCAGCAGGTGTGGGACAGATTCATCTCTTCTGTCATACAGGATGCTCCAGTGTCTCCTGTGCCAGAGGAGGAAACAAAGCCCTGCAGCTCCTCTTTTTTAGTATTCGGAGACCTGCACAGATCTTATTGTGACAGCTGCTTCCTGAGCTAAACCGACTCTTCCACTGCAGCTGAAGTTGGATTCAGTGCAGTTCACTGTGTTATCACACTGAACTCACTTCCCTGTCTCAGTGGAGAGAAGTCGAAATATCCCAGCAACACCCAAACGCATCACGAGAAGGCTCCAGTTTATCTGACCTCTGACCCTCTGTGATCTGATCAGATGATTCCTACTTCAGACTTCCCAAACAGTGTGTCTGGTGCTGTAAGCATGTCAGGCTGAGGGCGCCCCTGTCCGCAGAGATTTTGGCTAAAGGCCCGTTTAAACA
This sequence comes from Pundamilia nyererei, assembly GCF_000239375.1. NCBI lineage: Eukaryota > Metazoa > Chordata > Actinopteri > Cichliformes > Cichlidae > Pundamilia > Pundamilia nyererei. Next base: position 37,997 of record NW_005187626.1, on the reverse strand, counting down.
AAGCCTGGTCACAGCGCTGAGGCGTGGCTTGGGCCGACATTCGCCAACGCCCGCAAAACAAGCAGGTGTGCATGCCATTCCTCATACGGCAGCTTCACATGAACGCACTGAGCTGCAGGAATCCAGGCCGGGGAGCGTTTTTGTTGTCGCACAAAGAGACGGAGGAAGTGTTGTTGTCGAAGCTCATCTGCGCTAAAGGCAGAGGACGGTCCGGCTCGCCGTTGCATAACACGCTTAGCTGCTCTTCTTCTCATGCTGCATTATTTAGACACAAAGCACAGAGATGCCGCTCTGGCTGACGAACCTTCCCACCGTGTGTGCAGCTTTGATTAGTTTTTATCAAGTGAGCAAAACCGTCGGGCCAATCAGAGCTCTGTCCCGCAGCGTCACTGAGACAGGGACTGTGTGAGTGTCACGTTCCCGTGGCAGCGCGCTCGCTCAGATTTGAAGTTTCATTTTTCGCTGTAGAAAGACGTTTTCCTCCCACGCAGAGCGCACAGCGGACGCTGATGTTTGTGTCACTTTTTTACAGAATCAAACTCAAAGTAATGCGAGTACTTCCACGCTTTAAACGCTGCGTGGTCGTACGCTCGCCATCACTCCGTGTTATCCATTGATCTGCACACGCTCAGATGTCATCGTCATGAGACACTCTTACAATCAAAATCACGGATTGGTAACGCAGCGTGCTTACGGGAAAGTAACAGTAATCTAATTACTTCTTTGCAATAGTACTCCCTTACTTTACTCGTTACTTGAAAAAAGTAATCTGATTACAGTAATGCATTACTGCTCATCTCTGTTTACAAGTAGAGACGGACCGATCCGATATTACGTATCGGTATCGGTCCGATACTGACGTAAATTACTGGATCGGATATCGGAGAGAAATAAAATATGTAATCGATCGATCACAAAAGCACCTCACAAAACTACGACACGGCGTAACTCGGCTCATAACCTCAGCACGTCGCAGCAGTGTGCTCACGTGATAGAGCGGCTGTGTGTGTTTGGAGCCTCGCTACCAAACCGGCATTTCATCTCCGAGGAAGTGATCCCAGAGA
>NW_005187626.1:35175-36329 GCF_000239375.1 Pundamilia nyererei | reverse complement strand
TCTGTTGAAGAAAGATGTTGAATCTATTTAATTATTGTGGAAGAATAATTGATTTCCGTGCATTTTATTTTAAACACATTAAATTACAGTTGTTTACGTCGATTAAGCATCATGAGGCGGAGGGTGGGGGTGGTTCCCTTTTTTTTTTTTTGCTGGGAGTTGGCGACCCTATTAGTTAGTGGAAATACTAAACAACCTAAGTACTCTTTAAAACACCAGAACAGGGAGGATGCTGCAGGTTTAAGTTTCTTAGATTGATCAGTTTTGCTGATCTATGAAATATTTGGGGTGCAGTGTGTTTTTTGCATACAGGTGTAACAGAGTAGCTTTAGTTTTGTTTGTTTTTTTAAACTTGAGTATGAACTCATACAAAATGCAGCAAGAAATTTAAAAATTGTGTTATTGATTAAAAAATGAACTATATCGGAATCTGCAGATTTCCATATTATCGTATCAGGCATAAAAAAGTGGTATTGTGCCATCTCTATTTACAAGTAACGAAAGGGTGGAGAACAAGTTTGGGGAAGAGCAGGAAGAGACTCCAGAATTGGGAAAGCCTCGGGATCCGTCAGGAAAACCGGACAGCACGACCGGGATACCTGCCTGCTGCCACCATAACCCGACGGCGGATGGATGAAGTTACCGAGCACTGCGCTGTTGCTCTTGGCCCTCATGCGTTCATCATGCTGCAGCTTGTTGGCAGGTGTTGCTGCTGAGGATGGTCCGTGTGGAGGGACACGCTCTTTCCCTCCTGCTGTGCCAGACGTCTGTTTGTTTTGTCCGTCTGTCGTTCGTTGTGATTCGTGCACGCAGCAACGATTATGAATATTTTTCAGTCGTGTTGATTTCAGAACTCGTTGGCTGTGCAGCCCATCGCTCGGCCTCAGCTTTAATATTATTTGTTACAAATACAAGATTTCTCTTTCTGCCCCGCTTGTTCACTTTGAAGCAGAATCAAGTCTCAGTGTGGAGAGTTAAACTTCACCTGCTGCTGTCTCATCCAGAATAATGCTGCCGTCAGCTCAGAGTTACAGCTCTACCACCTGTTAATAAGTCCGAGTACAGTCGGCTGAATAAATCAGTGTTTTTGAACCTTCACACGTCTACATTACAGCGCGTTACTGCACAGCAGGCTGCAGGTTCACCAACGCTCT
>NW_005187626.1:28865-32781 GCF_000239375.1 Pundamilia nyererei | reverse complement strand
TGCAGACGCCGTCTTTGATGACCGCTCCTGCCTAACTGGTCTTTACTGGTGTCGTGAACTCGCACACGAGAAACGGGGAATCAGACTTGGTCGCTCAGAGCTTCCAGCCCTGTCTCTTTGTTTGTGGACAATAGACTGTGAGTAATCTCTCCTGTTCTTGTGTGCCAGCTTCCTCTTCCTCCTCTTCCTCTCCCCTGCGGAGGATTACCTCAGAGGAAGTGACACTCACGCTCCGTCTCAGCCCGTGATGACATGCAGCCCGTCTGCACCAGAACAGATGGATTTACGGCTCAAATTGGTCTCCGGCCTTGTCGGCCAGCCAGCGCCGTCCCGCTCCAATCGTCACCCCCCTCCAACCCCCTCCAGGTCTTTATCATCAAAGCCACTCAGACAGCTGAGAGACACAAAGAGACGCCTGCTATCTGATTGGGCCGGGGACGGGGGGGGGGTTAAATGGTGCACCAGCTGAGCCGCCACACAGGAAGTGATTCCTTTACGGGCTGGCTGTCAGCGAAGCTCGGCCGACGATGACTCGAGCTTATGTAAGACATGAGCGTGAAGCGTCCCACGCGCCGTGAGATCGTCTGACTCACTGCCCGGCATCCTTCACAGGAGGAAACGCTCACCTGCACCACACATGCACAGCAGGGATCGATACACTCTGATTTTATAACGCTGCAACAAAACATCTGCTGGAAGTGCAAACGAAGAGATTTCAGCCATTAAATATGATGGCATCGATCGTTTTGGCGTTTGTTATTTCATCAGAAGCATCAGTCACCCCTGCACCGAGGAATTCACCCCAGAAACAGGAAATGAAAACTTTACTCCAACAGAACAAAAGTTAGAGATGCGTTCTTCTTCTACTACTTGTGCGTCCATTACAGTAAACATAAATTACAACCAAAAATACCAAGGTGAGCACACAGTCATGTAAACAGGTCATGTAAACAAGTAGCAGATCGGCGCTTACAGTCAAAGGACCACGAGCTCCTCTACGACGTAACGTAGAGTCAGCGTCTGTCCATCCTCCACAGGGATGAGACCGATTGATGAGGTCACGCAGGAAACATCACTGCAGGTTATCCCTCCTACAGAAGGGGCTACACGCTGGGTCGTTGCATCAACCATTCATTTCTTTCAAATTTATACTTTGCATGAAGGCGGGCCCTGATATCATTCAGCACTGTGACCATGACGGTGCTCAGCGAGGACAGGTGGGACTGACCCCAGACACACGAGGCACTCGCAGGGAGGCAGCCGACCTTTGCGCCGTTACGATTGTTGGATCTGATCTGTGAGCAGTGAAAGCAGGAAGCCCAACAGGAGGCTTCTTTTCACCTCCACGTCTGCAGACACAGCTCTGACCTCGCTGGTCCTACAGGGAGTGGAGGACGTCTCTGAGTCTGGATTCAAAACTTCACCCCTGACTGAGTGAAAAGAAGGACTGTGCTAATGACGCTAACCCAACTGGTTTTGTAGGATGACTCTCAGAAACAAGCAAAGAGCTGAGCGTCACAGGCTACGTTTGTCTGTTATTAAAAACATGTTTAGTGTCAGTGATCCGGAATAATGGGAGGTATATGAGCCATTTTATTTTCCACAGGATAATAAACTGAAGAGGCAGTGGACACCAATAATCTGCCGCCTGTCGCTAAGTGGCTCAAACTTTAATTAAAAGGGATGTTTGTTTTTTTGTTTGTGTTTAAATTGTCAAAATAAACTAAATCTGTCATCAGAAAGCAGCGCTATGATGTTCTGACTCTCTGCTCTTCAACTCCGAGAGCACCAAGAACTCCTGCAGCACGGACACTACTGAACAGTTTAAAGTGAAAATGTTTTTGTTGCCTTTTAAATGCTTTGACTCACTTTGCCACTGCAGATGTGTTGAATTCATTTTTGAACATGACCTCTGACTGTACGTATGCAGACCTCCCTCTTTTAAAGCAGGATAAAGAGCCCTGCATGCTGTCCCACGGAGGCTCTGCTCCACACTGAGAGGAAAACACCGGCAGGGTCTCGGTTTAAGGTTACAGCTTTTAAATCTGCACTCAAACGTTTCGTGACTGGACGGGATCACGCAGCGTGCACGCGCCCATTATCGGTATGCATCCATTATCGGACACGTTTAACTGAACACACACTGATCTTTGTGGGACAAAGCCCTCCTGGGGCGGTTTGGGAAACTAACCGATTCCGGTAACCAACCAAAAAACAACAACCCACAAACAAAAGCAAGCACGGCTCTACGTGCACGTTTGCCCCGCTCAGGTAAACTTGGCACGTCTCAGGTGACCTGGCTGCGGACTTTTAGTACACACGTAAGCTTGCATGACAGGTAGCTGCTCACACCCACACAGAGCCGGCTGGAATGACTGAAATGTCACCCGCAGCTAGCCTGCTTAGCAGAGAGCGCAGCGAATACAGCATAAGGCGAAACTGCCATTTAAATATTACGCAATTCTCGCACATCCCGCTTGACATTGGGAAACGAACAGTAAAACCAGTACCGAGCACCGCATCTAGAAACACTGGAATCAGAGCGTGAATTCGGCGATAACACGATTAGAGAAGAAGCGCTTACAAACACATAACATTATGTTACTTAATGAATGTGCGTCATTCTGCGTACTGAGCCCCGTGCGCGACAAGGCACATGCAAACTGCACCTAGCCTCCAAAAAGTTAAAAACATTACACAAAAACATACGTTTTATTTGCTTAAACCTATGCCGAATTAAGCGAAAAACACTTTCTATCAAAGTAAACTACAACTTTTACTTTACTCTGACGATGTATTCACCGATAATCGATTTTAAGAACAATTTCCACATTCTCCAATGGACTTCGGTACAGCGCCTCTCCGTTCTGCTAGCAACCTCAACAATGAAACCCCTTGCGACCGAGAGGCTGCTTACCTGCAGCTCGGCCCGCTCCACCTCCCACTGGGCCCTCTCCACCTCGAAGCGGGCCCACTCATGCTGGAGAAAGTGTAAAATCCCCGGGATGCTGTACTGAGCCCGTGCCGCCTCTCCGCCGCCGTCCCCGGGCTGCGGAGCTTTAACGTTCCCCGCGCCGGGTAAGCCCGAGCTGCCGCTGGTGTTGAAGAAGACACCGGGGCCCGCCTGCTCATCCATGGCTGGACCGTGAGCGATGCGGGGCGGCTTCAGTCCGGTGCTGACTCCCGCTTCAGTGAAATATCCTCCGCAGGAAAATGCGGTCCATCAACCGAACAACTCCTGCTCGAGCCAGCTGTCGAGCTGCCGGAACGAACGCAGCAACCACATCCTGTCCGGATTTTCAAAATATAATAGCTGAAGCGCTCTTATTATTGTTATTGTTGTTGTTGTTTTATTTATTAAAATAAACATTAAGAATAAAAATAAATAAACAGATCTGAATTCTGTTTGAATGTATTGGATGTATTTATTATTTTCCTGTTGATTTCAATATCAATTTAAATAGTAAGCATCCCCCATTCATAAACTGCTGTTAACTTTAGACTGGCCCAATATAAATAGACTCAAACGACAAAGATAATAATAATAATAATAATAATAATAATTAAGAAGAAGAAGAAGAAGAAGAAGAAGAAGAAGAAGAAGAAGAAGAAGAAGAAGAAGAAGAATACAAAGAGACAATAACAGCAAAATAGGTTGGAAAACAGCACAAAAACTATACATTGGTCATCAGTGATCAGTTAGAATCATAAGTATTCTTTTACGGTCAGTAATTCATTTTTTTCTCCAACAGTCGATGTGAAACAATTCTAGAAATTCAAACTGCCCTGCCCTGAATGTTCCTGCATGGTTGGCTGGTGGCAGATGATTGGCAGAGGAAGGTCCAAGTGAAGAAGAGCGCCTGTTACGTAGTCAGTTTGCTATGATTTACCTTGATCTGGTTCAGGTTTATGTACC
>NW_005187626.1:24223-28671 GCF_000239375.1 Pundamilia nyererei | reverse complement strand
AAGAGGCATCTGAGGCAGATGCTGAACCACCTAGGCACCTCAGCCAGCTCCTTTCAATGTGGAAGAGTAACAACTCTACCACAAGACAAAAACATGTGGTAACTGTGGTGAACAAATTCTGTCCTTAAAGAAAAACATTAAACATTTTCTAAATTCTCTCAAAGGCACATTATCAATGATCCTGTTTAATAACCAGGATGAGGGGTGGAGGGGGCTGTCTGCTGCCCTTGGGCCTAAAAGCTGCTGGGGCTGGCCGTGCTCCGCACTCTAACCTAATTAAATCGCGCTCATGCTGCCGTGTGCTAATCAGCTGATGCGCTGCAGCCTCTATTTAACTCGCGCTCGCTCCGCAGCATGTGGACCCGGTTCTACGTCACGTACCATGGCGTCGCGCGAGAAAAGTCAGCCGCACAGCAAACCGTTCAAGCTGAGGAAGAGTTTAGGTAACCGGCACCGCCGCGAGCAGCAGCAACACTGATGTCCAGCAAACTCACTGTCTCTCTTCTGTCCACAGCAACGAGGAAACGGGAAGTGGCGGGCATCAGGGCCAAGTTCCCCAACAAGATCCCGGTAAGCGCGCGGTGGGGCTCACGCGGAGTCCGAGAAGGTGTGTTTTATGTTCTCACCCACTCACTGCGCCTTGCAGGTCATCATCGAGAGGTACGACAAGGAAAAGTATCTGCCTCCGCTGGACAAAACCAAGTTCCTGGTTCCGCAGGAGCTCACCATGACGCAGTTCCTCACCATCATCAGGTACCGGTACCTGCAAGCTTCACTGAACACATGCTGGAGTCCTTTAACACGAACTCGGAGCTCAACAATACTCACGCCTCAGTTCTACACTGAGGAGAAATGTTTTCCTGGTGAATTCATCAGTTAATGTTTATTTTAAAAATAAGAAGCTTTTATTCCAGAGTCTTACGCCCCCCCCTCACTTGGAGCACAGGTGTTAAACTCCCGGCCTCGAGGGCCGGTGTCCTGCAGGTTTTAGATGTCCTTGATCCATCACAGCTGATTTAATGGCTAAATGACCTCCTCAACATGTCCTGAAGTTCTCCACAGGCCTGGTAATGAACTCATCATGTGATTCAGGTGTGAAGCCCCAGGGTGATCTAAAACCTGCAGGACACCGGCCCTCGAGGCCTGGAGTTGGACACCCCTGACTTGGAGTCTTTTGCTCTTTCACTTTTATTGACCCCTTTGTTGTTGTTTATGCTTACACAGCAGGATCTGTGACTGCCATGATGGCCTGAGGAAGCTGCTGTGTAAACATGAAGTGACAGGATGTGTCTTAACAGTTAATCCATGTCTGTCAAACCTTAAACCTCTGTAATGTCTGCGAGAGTCTTTATCACTCAGTGATCTGACTCGAGCAGAGAGCGCACAGGCTGGCTGCTCAAGCCAATCGAGGAGCTCGGTCTACTCACAGAACCTGAGTTGCGTCCAGTAACGGTTTGTCATTTGGAACATTGAGTTTTCAGTAGTTGTAATCATGTGAACATAAAGACACGTACTGTAGTTTTATTTTAAGAACACAAAGGTCTGGTGTCTCAGCCTCGCTGCCCCACAATCGTACCCACTGACTGTAACGTCTGGGTGTCGATAAAGTTCTGTGGGAGTTTCCTGAGAAAGCTGCACACCAGCTCCACATGCTCAGGTTCACTGATGGGCTGATTTGGCTTTAGTGACTTGTCCTGATTGTCAGAAATGAGGCCTGGATATCAGACCTCAAGGGAAAGAGCAATTGGCTCATCTAACGGTTGGATGATTCCCCCTCAGAGTATGAATATAGACGCTGAAGCAAATCTTGTTGTGAGTGAATGAGTTTTGGGCTCTACTTTGAGTCTGATCAGAGGGTCAAAGTTGTGGCTTTAGGGGCAAATGTTTTGGATCGTCTCATGTTTTGTGGTACATGATCGTATCTTTACTGAAGCCGGTGCTCCAGCTGCAGTCGCTCATCATACACTTGCTCCTCAGTCTGACAAATGGAGCTTTTGCATAATCTTGGCTCTGACAGATGAATACCTGTACAGGCTTCACTTTAAACTCTGCCCTCGCTCAGTTTCCATGTGCTCCTCCCCCCAGTGTGAGCACGAATGCTTGAAATGCTCGAATCATAGCTGGAATCTGCACATGGCTGACGCGTGCTCGCCTCACTGAACAGCTGTGCTGGCGTCACTGTTGTGCTGATGCAGCTAACAGCCTGCAGGCTGACTCTGATTAATGGTGGCTCCTTCTGGCTCCTCCCCTCAGGAACCGCATGGCGCTGCTGCCCAGCCAGGCCTTCTACCTGCTCATCAACAACAGAGGGCTGGCCAGCATGTCGCTCACCATGGCTCAGGTGTACAAACAGCACCAGGATGAGGACGGCTTCCTCTACATGACCTACGCCTCGCAGGAGATGTTCGGACGATGAAGCTCGTCCTGCTTCAGGTTTTATTCCCGTTACAGGCTGCTCGCCTCAGCTGCTGTAAATACAAAAGAGTGTATATATTGTAATTTTTGTTCTACACGCTGATTGGACGAGATGGATTTTAATCGTGTTCATCCAATAAATATTTTGATGTTAAGGAATGCTGCTGGTTCATGATTTCTGCTTGTGGATGGAGACACTTGGACTCAGCACTACATGAATCGTTTCACCTTCTCACTGTGAATATTTGATACTTGAAGCTTTATAAAGAACTGTTTGTTTCCTGTTAACAGGAACTGGTTATAATTTCAGTCTTAGAGCTTGATGTGGTTCCACTGTGTCCAGCAGAGGGCAGCATCACTGTACCAGGACAGCAACATGACGGACAGGAGCTCTGCAGAAGATCAGAAACATAAGTGCGGACTGTTAATGAGAAATGATGAAGTAGAGCAGCATATAAACTGAACTGCAGCTGTAACCGATGTGATGATTCTGGTGGCTGACCTTGGCTCAAATAAGAGGGTGAAAGGTCGCAAACAGAAGTCATCTGTATGTTTAAGGCATGGCTATTCAACTACGACGTTAGTTGGGCCAGATTTTCAAACCGAGGAATTTATCTGGGATGTATGTATATGAAGCCAGTAAGCAGCAGATCAATTTCAAACCCACACAACTGTACTGGAAAACAAGTAATTTTTTTTCATGCCTTTTCCCTTATAAATCTGGTGACCTCACAAATGCACACCAAAAGGTCCATTTAAACAAAAGGAGCTATAACTAAACTATTTTTTGCATGTTTGAAATAATAACCAACATTTTGATAATTCCCTTTAAAATTAAAATATTTTGCTGACCACTCACTGTTCCTGCCATGGATACAGACACGCTTCATATCCAGACCATTTTCCTGAAGAGCTTAAATCTTAAACATTATTTGGCCAGCTGTGTGTCCCTCTAACGGTAGTAAGCCGAGCAATTTCCCATCCAAAAAACGGACACATACGCACAACTGTGCATTATCAGTTCTGTCTGTGATCTCCTGCTATAGACTTTACATCAGTTTTCTTCAGGTCATCTAACAGCATTTCAAACTCGTCTGACGCCAGAACTTCAACTCTACGAATATTTGAACTGTCCTACAGGGGTACGTTTTTAATAGCAGATGTCACACTCACTTTTCACCGCATCCACCACGGCCAGCATGCAGTATTTCACTGTTTCAGAATCTGTGAAAGGCCTTTTCTTCTTCGCCAAGAAGCAAACACGAAGGGAAGATGCTGCCGTGCTGCTGTACAGCCCAAGAGAGATGCTGCTGCTCTCTCTTGGGCTGTACAGGACCCTCACCATGGTGTATACAGTGTTATATTAATATAACACTGTCTGCAAATATGATTTAAAAAAAATCCACAATCTCAGGTTCCTCCTCCGTCAGAGAGGTGACATTCAACGTCCCACTTGTCAGTCTGGACAGCCCCGACCACCACCCGACACACAATAACGTCATGAAAGTACATTTTAAAAAAGGGCAATGCAAACATGGCCAATAACTGTCATTATTGGCCATGTTTGCATAGCCAACCATCATTCTGATGATCTGCAAAATGATTTGATCTAAAGTATGATTAAAGTTCAGCCTGATTAATATAAACGTCACTGACAATTACTAATATATTGGAAAACCAAAATCCTTCCCACTCAGTTGATGTCTTTCTGTCCAACAGCTCCTTTTCTTGACTTGTAAGAGTTTGATGTAATGTGTGCTGGTCTGAGCCTGAGAGAGAAAACAAGTAAAAGTCTGTGGCTTTACAAGCTTTACAAAATGAAGCAGATGTGACACAATTTCAGTTTTTTGTTTTTACATTTTAATAAATAAGTAATGATAAATATATCAGAGCCACTCTCTTCTTAAAAATCAAAACGCCCCAAAATAGTTAAATGAGTAACTGTTAGGCTACCTGGTTGTTGACCAGGTGTTTTGAACTTTTTATCTTGTTCTCATTATGGCCGCATTTTAAGGCCGATTACGTCACAGCGA
>NW_005187626.1:6957-8956 GCF_000239375.1 Pundamilia nyererei | reverse complement strand
ATCCATCCATCCATCCATCCATCCATCCATCATCTGCTTATCCTTTTCAGGGTTGTGGGGGTCTGGAGCCTATCCCAGCTGTCTTAGGGTGAGAGGCTGGGTACACCCTGGACAGGTTGCCAGTTGGCTCTCATCCCTGTTAAACTTAACAGCTTTACCTTTAGCTAGAAGACACAATGTGTGACAAACTTCACATTGCAAACACTGAGGCTGTTGTAATTTGGTGCATTATAAGTAAAACTGAACCGACTCACTGCCAGCAGAGCAAGCCGAGCTCTCACTGTAGCAGGACAGGGATTGAAGTGCCTGTCGCTTCAGGGCAAATACTCCACGCTCCCATGTGCATGTGCATAGTTGTGAAGGGATTTCAAGGCTGTATAAGCAAACCCGATGAATACGTTATAGACACATAAAATAAACTGTTTTATTGCATATTATTTTAAGCAAAAGTGAACTTCAGAAACCAAGAACTAGGAAATCTAAGTAATAATGAGCACGAACTAAAATCATCTGTGAAATCCAAAAGACAGAACCATGAGTCCACACCACCAAAATTAAAACTCAAAATGTTTATTCGAACACCAATGGCAGAGACGTCGTGTTTATTCTCAACCAGCAACAAATATGTTAAATACCTGCTGAGAATATTCTCCTCCTTTAGCAGGGATCAGGGATGACGTCAGACGACCTGTTAAGTACTCTGGAGGATTTGGGAGATGAAGAGTTTAACAAATTCAAGTGGCTCCTACATCAAGCTGACGTCCTTCAAAGCTTCCCAACCATCAAAAAGAGTCGATTGGAGACAACAAACAGGTGGGACACTGTCGACCTGATGGTGCAAACCTACAGGCTTCCTGGAGCTGTGGAGGTGGCTAAGAAGATTTTAGAGAGGATAAGCAGGAATGACCTGCTGCAGAGTCTGTGTGCCAGCAGCTCAGGACGAGAAGGTAAGTTACAAGAAAACCAAACATGACGTCACTGCAGTCTGAAAACGTTTCACAGAGTGCAGGTTAAATCAGTCTAACACTCAAAATCACTGCCTGTCAGCGGACGTCAGCAACTGTGGGGAGACTTCACAGAAGAGAGGATTTCCTCAGACTGAAGGCAAGTAGCCATGATTTTATTTTATTTTACTGGTTTGTAGAGTTTGTCATTATGACGAATAACAAAATAGACTAACATACATTAATCATTTTTCATAAGAAGCTTGTTTTCTTATCTTCGTCTCATAGAATTAGTATTTATTGTGTACTCTTTAGCTTCTGTCATAAATCACCCCTGACATCTGTCTCCGCCCACTCCACCCTGCCTGGACTGTCCTCTTCACCTCTCTTGTGCACTCTGTTGCTTTGGATGGTTGACCCAAAGTACTTAAACTCATCCACCTTCACTACCTCTGCTCCTTCATGTTGACCTCTGCACCAGTCTCCCCCTCATCCACACATGCCTGTCTTACTTCTACTGATTTTCATCCCCCTGCTCTCCAGATCATACCTCCACCTCTCCACGCTCTACTCCACCTGCAAACAAGGAGCTGAGAGCTGATCCCTGATGTAATCCCACCCCCACCTTGAACCCACCTGTTAATCTTACCACACACCTCACCTCTGTCCTCACATGTCCTGCACCACCTCCACACACTTCTCTGACCCTCCTGACTTCCTCGTGCTTTCTCTGATCCACAAAGAAAGTGAAGCTCCTTCTGAGCTTCTCTAAACTTTTCCATCAACGCTCTCAGAGCAAACGTCACATCTGTAGAGCTCTTTGTCACATTTCTTCTCCACTCTTCAGGCAAGACTGCTTTAAACTCTGTGGCTAACAGGTCCACTGCCCTTTCTTCTAGACATTTCCATACCTCCACTCGTCTTCTTTACTAATCCTGCTTACTAACTGCCCTCCATCCATCCTCCTCTGTCTGTCATTTTCTTTATTAACAAATTTGCCAGTGTTCTCCTTCCATATTTCCTGCACAGTCGTATTACTCATAGGTACATTTCCA
>NW_005187626.1:4578-5910 GCF_000239375.1 Pundamilia nyererei | reverse complement strand
CCACCTCTCTCTGTCTCAACCCCTTCCTGAACTCTGCAACTCTTTTTTTATTTAACATCCAGCATTTCATCTTTGCTTCTCCTTCACTCACTTTCTCTTCTTGATATCCGTCATCCACCATCCAAACCTCCCCTAACACCACCTTGCAGGATCTCTTTCACATTTAGATGAAATCCACCACTTCATCCAGGTTTCACCAGACTTCCTCTTTCTCCTCTAAACTCCAACCTGTGAGGCATACAAACTGACAATCAACACAGCCCCTACCATTTCCAGCTTCAAACTCATGATCCTCTCTTTACCTCCACAAAACTATTCACATACTCTTCCTTCAAGATTACACCTATTCCAGTTTTCTTCCTTCTACACCAAAGTAGAACATCTGGAATTTACTTCCAGTGTTACCCTCTCTACTTTTCAGATTAGGCTGTCACAAAGTAGGAGCAAGTTATGTAGGAAAATGGCATGGCAGCTCTGCCACCATTGTACTTTTGGAAACCACAAGTAAGCCTGTTTCTCAAAGTACTCTAGTGGAATAGTGAAAGGTCTTTGCGATATAATGGGTCCTGATTATTGAAGACTTTTTATGTGCAAGGAAAGATTGAAATAACTTAATTTCTAGATTTGTTTAATGGTAGATATACACCTTACACTTTCCATGTTGCATATTTGACACAGATGTGATGGTTCCAGTACCAGAGCCTCACCCCATCGCATCTTACCAACAGATGCTTCAATCAAACTTCCAGGACAAGTTTATGTGCGCACAAGAAGGTTGGGCAGAAGATAAACAGTGTCTGGCAGATATCTACACAGAGCTGTACATCACAGCTGGGTATGATGTACATATCAACACACAGCATGAGGTTTGGCAGATTGAGAAAGTATGGAAGCCAGCAGAGCCAGAGAAACCTATTAGACCCACAGACATGTTTAAACATCCCTCTGGAAAATACAGACCCATCAAAACAGTGATGACCAATGGAATCGCAGGAATTGGAAAAACTTTCCTTGTTCAGAAGTTTGTTTTGGACTGGGCTGAACAAAGATCCAATCAAGATGTGCATCTGATTTTCCCCTTCACCTTCCGTCAGCTGAATCCTCTGAAGGGAGAAAAGTTCAGTTTGGCAGAGCTCATTCATGAATGCATCCCAGAAACTGTAGGCATCCCACAGGAGGCTCTTAATTACATCTTTACAGATGTTCAGTCATCAGGAATCACCAACTATGACAAGAGTAAATTCAAACTTCTGTTTGTGTTTGATGGGCTGGATGAGAGCCGCCTTCATCTCGACCTTCATTCTGAAGACATTCGCTCTGTCGATGTAACAA
>NW_005187626.1:2943-4008 GCF_000239375.1 Pundamilia nyererei | reverse complement strand
TCTTCTATGAGAAGGATCTGAGACAGAGCGGCATTGATTTCAGCGAAGCCTCGGTGTGCTCAGGAGTGTTCACAGAGATCTTCAAAGAAGATCGAGGAAGGAAAGGGAAAGACAAGATGTTCAGCTTCGTCCATCTGAGCGTTCAGGAGTTTCTGGCTGCTCTTTATGTGAGGATGTCGCTTAATAACAGTAACATAAATGTGATGCCTTTACCACAGCCCTCAATGCGCAATTTTCAACTGCTTTTAAGTAAAACATCTTCAAAGAAGATCCACAGGATTTCCATTGACAGGGCCTTACAGAGTCCAAACGGACATCTGGACTTGTTCCTTCGCTTCCTCTTGGGTCTTTCACTGCAGACCAATCAGGATAAACTACAGGACCTGCTAATGAAAATAGACAGTAGTTCAGAGACCACTCAGAAAACAGTCCAATACATCAAGAAGAAAATCAGTGAGAATGTGTCTGCAGAGAGGAGCATTAATCTGTTCCACTGTTTGAACGAACTGAAGGACTGTTCTCTAGTGGAGGAGATCCAACAGTATCTGAGTTCTGGACGTCTGTCCACAGATATACTCACTCCAGCTCAGTGGTCAGCTCTGGGCTTCATCCTACTATCATCAGAAGAAGATCTAGATGTGTTTGACCTGAAGAAATACTCTCCTTCAGAGGAAGCTCTTCTCAGGTTACTTCCAGTGGTGAAAGCCTCCAAAAAAGTTCTGTAGGTGCACAGATACAAAAGATTATATTGAAAAATAATTGGAACTCCAAACTCTATGATCCTACAGTAGGTGTAACTACCAAACCATTTTGGGTAGTGTTAGATTTAGCTTGCTTGCATCTGTACATGCTTAACATGTACAGATGCAGAAACCCAAGAATTTTACCTTTTATCTTTGAGGCACTTGGTGTCCTGTTTTAGGATTTCAGTTTGAATATACCATATTTTTCCACTTATCCAGGGCCGGGATGCAGGGGGCAACAGCCTAAGCAGACAAGCCCAGACCTCCCTCTCCCCAACCACCTCCTCCAGCTTGTCAAGGGGAGCACAAGGGGCTGGCCAGC
>NW_005187626.1:0-1236 GCF_000239375.1 Pundamilia nyererei | reverse complement strand
TTATTGCGAAACTGTGGTTTACGCAGTCCAATAACACAGCACCATTCGGTCTCACTGTTGTTGCCCATATGAGTGGGGAAATTTCCTAGTAAGGTAGAGCACCCTCAAGCACCCCATCCACTCCAAGAAGGCTGGGTACTCAAAACTGTCTTTTGGTGAATAAGTACAGACGAATAACAAATCCTCTCGTCCACTGGGAAAAACTCCAACATACAGGTGCAAGTCGAGGGGATACTGAGATACCCACCCCAGCCTACCGCCTCTCACCAAGGGTAACACCAGACTGAGAGAGAGTCCAGTCCCTCTCCAGGAGACGGGTTCTGGAGCTCAAGCTGTGTTTTGAGGTGAGCCCGACTATATCTTGCCGGTACCTCTCAACCTAGCATAGGCTCCTTTACCATCAGAGGGGTAACGCTAGTCTTGGTAGCCAAGGATCAGTCTGCCAGGATCTCTACGCCTGGCTGCCGCCCAGCACACATTTCACCCAACCCCTCTGGTGCCTCCTGTCGGTGGTGGGCCTACAAGGGGTGGGCCAGTGCCCCTGCTTTGGGCTGAGCCCGGCCAGGCTGCAATTCATTTAGGAGTCTATTCATCAAAGGCTTTGTTTATAGTTTTGTATTGAAATTAAACAATCATGAAATGGTTCAACAAACCAGCATGCAGTCATGCTAAAAATAAAGTACAACAGTTAAATCTAAAGTTTTATATTTTAGAGCATAAATATTGAATATTGATACTTCTAATGAATAGGTGCCAAATACAAGTTTAACACTTGGAATTAACCTTTTATCTGCTGGGAAAAATTAGGGAACAGATATCACTGGGCCACAAAACTTCTTTCCAGTCAATATGGATCTGATTGTATTTGATGTACAGGTCAATTTATCACTAACTCTCCTCCAGGTTGAGTGGCTGTAATCTGTCAAAAAGAAGCTGTGAAGCTCTGTCCTCAGTTGTCAGCTCACCGTCATCTAATCTGAGAGAGTTGGACCTGAGTAACAATGACCTAGAAGATTCAGGAGTTAAACTCCTTTCTGCCGGACTGGCAAGTCTACAGTGTAGACTGGAAATTCTCAGGTCTGTATTAAATGTTGCTTTACATACAGTTAATTCAATTTTATTTCTATAATAAAAACACTTGACCATTCTTTAAACTAAAAGGTAAATACTAGGGCTGCACGATTTTGCATAAAATGAGAATCACAATTTTTTGGCTTAGAATTGAGATCACGATTC
>NW_005187625.1:1018386-1019691 GCF_000239375.1 Pundamilia nyererei | reverse complement strand
GATGTTTGTGTGCAGCATTTGTTAGTAAAGCATTCTTCATTGCATCAGCGTGTGTGTGTGTCACTCTTTATTGCACAAGCTTGTAGATGTGTGTGTGTGGATCACTTCTCAGTGAATTGAATCAGCATTTTGATTTTTTGCAGGTATGTGTGTCATTTCTCACTCAATCAACGAGTGCATATGTTCATATGTGTGTTTCTCTTCATTCTGAGTCAATGCATGTAGATGTGTGTGTTTGTGTGGGTGTTTGTGTTCATCACTTTCCTGTTCTGGTGTTCTGGGTAAACCACGGCCTGAAGCGTGCCCCGGGGTCCTGCCCTCCTCCTTATCAGTCCGTTTGCATCCGTTGGTGCTGCTGCTCAAAGTTCTGTCCATACTGGTTCTGGCCCCAATTGAGGCAGTGCTTTTCTCCAGTATCCTGCATCTTCTCCTTATTCCACTCCTCCTTAGCTTGACCCTTTTGCTTCTGTAGCTCCTTCAGGGTTTTGATACGCAGCTCAATCGTCTGGATGTCAGTGTCAAGCTCCAGTCTACGCTGCTGCTCCAGCTCTTCCTCTGTTTCTCCCAGCCAAGTCAAGATTTTGTTCAGGTCAAAGTTCAGCTGCTGTCACTGCTGCTCGTTCTGCTTTGTTCTCATCTCCTTGCTGAGGTCCTGAGCCTGATGTCAAGTCGTGTGTCTGGGACTCCAAGTCTGATGGGTTCGATAATCAGCCAGCTCCTCCTGAGCCATGCGCAGTTTTCTGCTCTGATGGCTTGAGCTCTTACTGAGGGGCAGAAACCTCACAATCTTTTCCGTCCACTTCAGATTGAAGTCCATGGATGTTTTCCTTGCTTTGCTCCACGGCCTTTTGCGGCTCTGCTGTTCGGCTCTTCTCAGAGGTCAGCTCCTGGCCGAGCCCCGACACCTGTGCCTTCAGCTTATTTTCTCCTGGTGTTTTGTCCATTCTGAGGTGCCTCCTGACCTCAGTTACTCCTCCTGTCTCTGGCACGCCCTTCTTGCTGCCCGATGGTCATTGTTGGTCCGTCACTGTCCTGCACAGTTTTAATGCAGAGTGGTTAAGGTCAGCATGGTTTTGCTCGGCCTCTCTTGTCATCTGGGCTTAATGGGCGTCTCGTCACAGCTCTGTCAGCTGAAGCTGTCTTTTTTCCATATGGCAAGAATGTAAAGAGTGTGCGTGAGGGGTGTGTCCAATCAGGCACAATGCTGGTGGCTTTGCGAGTGCCTCGTTTTCCAAATCCAGATGTTTATTTGTCACGTACACAGCAACAGAGAGAACAGTCTGTTGTTGGGATGGCTGAGGTCCT
>NW_005187625.1:1014836-1017167 GCF_000239375.1 Pundamilia nyererei | reverse complement strand
TAGCACATACATATTATGTGCTACATAATATTTCACAATCTTTAATTCGGGGTATAACATGGCATAAAATAACACTACAATCCAACAATTCCCCCTGATGAGGTCATTAAAATAATGAGGCTTTTGGCAAAAAGTCTGATACAAGGCTGCATTCTCTCATTTGCTTGGATGTTTCCGCACACGCTCAGACTTCTTGTGAACACCTCACACTGCTCTGTGCTGTGGAAGCTTCTGAGCTGTGCTGTGGCCAGACGATTTTACCCTTTGATGATGGAGTCTGGTTTCATTTCTGACCTCAGATCTGCTCTTTCTTCCTCCCGTGACCTCAAAGGTCAGCTCCTCTGCTGCTCCCTGCTGGGTGATTGTGATTACTGAGCCATTTACACTGTGCATACACTTACTGGCCACTTTAAGAGGCGCATCTTGCTAGTATATGATCAGACCTACTTTGCGTTCAGAGCTGCCTTAAATCTTCATGGCTCAGATTCGATGAGGTGCTGGAAACATCTTTCAGAGACATGACAGCATCACAGTTATGATGGGGATCTTTCCAGTACATTAGCAACGGTGCTTTTTATTTGTTGCAGACATTTGAACTGTGTTTATTTAAAGTGAAAATGACAACTTCATACCAGGAACAAAAAAAAGAGGATTAAAGTGATAAGATCACATCAGTGTTTTGACGTGGATGGTAGTGAAAGCAGAAAATGACAAATGTAGTTCAGCAGCAGCGTTTAACACATAAACTCAGTTTAGAAGTTAAAAACAGCAGTCTTCTCTGTGCTGCTGTGTTGGTCTCCTACAAAAACAGAGCTTTGAATAACCCACACTGTGAAAATATTTCTGAATGGAGTCAGAATAACACATCTGAGGGAGACTGTTTGCTTTAAGTTGCTCTCACATAAACACTGGACTCTCATAGCTGTGTCACACCTGTTTATGGACAAAGTCGTGTGGTCATGAGAGTCATGTGCTGACGTACTATTTTAATGTTTAACAGGTGTATCTGGAAGGGGAAGGATAACCATTGAAACAGCTCACATTCAGCTATCACACCTTTTCTCCTCATAGGGGTAAAAAAGTTTTTACTGTCCCCCTTTCCTGAGGAAAAGAAGCCAAATGCCAGCACACATCTGAGAGCGCATGTGGAGTGTGTAATCTGAAGGGTTAAAGAAATAAGCTGTTTTACTTTATCAATTGCCGGACGCATTAATGAATCTTTTACAGTGACTTGCCTAATTTCGAGTTAGGGCTGATACAAGTGCAGGTTGGTTTCCCTTATATACATAACTTGTTATTTTACTGGAAAGAAATATTTATGTAAATTTCAAAATATTCTTCTAACTTTTTTTCTACATTCAGAATGTTATTGGTTTTTTTTTTCATGAATGCTGTTAAAAATTGACTTGACCCAACACAAATAATAACTGGTTGATTACTTTACATAATTTCAGTTGAGGTGTGGAAATGTGCTAGCATGTTCTTTTAACATTTCATGAAACATGTACTTATGCTTATAGAAGGATAGGCTCACACATTTTTTGTGCATGTCTCTTTGAGAGGTATTTTGATATGTAAGTGTTAAAATAGAAGTGATCACACTTTTGTTTAATCATTTTTTTGAACTTCCATGTCTGAGTCCAGTCTCTGCACAAGTCATACCACTGAAGACCAGTAACATGAAGCTGGCCTTGTACCTGCCAGTAGTAAGCATGACTTAATTAAAAAATCCAATTTGACATCTGCAAATACTTTCAGTTGATACAACTTTTTACATTTTGACATTATGCTTGGACGTTATGCTTGATTTCCACAGCATGTGCTAGTTCTAGACATGGCTCATGGTAACGAATCAATTTGTGGGCCATATAACTGCAAACTTTACAAATGCAAATGTCCCTCTTCAGTGAATACCCACACACATTGCGTTGGTGACAGATGACGGGTATTAAGAGGAAGACACGGAAAAGGTGAAGCAATCTTATGTAACTCTAGGCATCAGATTAGGGGTTCAGGCTGCTGTAGGACAATACGTTTCCTGTCTGCACTAGTCCAAATTTAGATCCGACAAGTGGTTTCTCCATACTCATGCCCATTGTTTTCACTGGTGGCATATGCAGCGGGTCAAAGTCACTGTATGCCTCTGCTACCTGAAGCACTGACAGGTCAGGAAGAGGGCTAATCATTCTTCTGAAGAAATTTCAATTCAATTCAATCTTATTTATATAGCGCCAAATCACAACAAAAGTTGCCTCAAGGCGCTTCATAGATACAGAGAAAAACCCAACAATCATATGACCCCCTATGAGCAAGCACTTTGGCGACAGTGGG
>NW_005187625.1:1012755-1013774 GCF_000239375.1 Pundamilia nyererei | reverse complement strand
GTGTGTGTTATCTGGCTTCATAGATAGATAGAGCTGGGTGTCATCTGCATAGCAGTGAAAATGTATGCTATGTCTTCTAATGATGCTGCCTAGGGGAAGCATGTATAGTGTAAACAGAATTGGTCCTAGCACTGAACCCTGTGGAACTCCATAATTAACCTCTGTGTGTGAAGAGGACTCTCCATTTATATGTACCAATTGGAGTCTATTAGATAGATATGATACAAACCACTGCAGCACAGTACCTGTAATACCTACAGCATGTCGCTCTAATAGGATATTATGGTCAACAGTATCGAACGCTGCACTAAGGTCTAGCAGGACAAGCACAGAGAGAAAGAAAGTGTTCCTTTGAATAAAACATATCACACAAGCGTATTATATTGACACCACAATGTGTGAGGCAGAAAAACAGCAAAAAGTTTCTGTGTTGACAATATTTACTCTAATCCTTCTCTACAGACTTGGCCCTGTACAAGCTTAACTACCAGCATCTTTGCATGTGGACCTGGTTTTATACCCAGTGAAGTTGAGAACTACAGATCCAGAGATGGCAGCTGTCGAGCTAGCGCTTGAAGAGAGAGTCTCCCTTCTCTATTTACTGTGGAGAGCAGAGTAGCGGCGTAAAGGACGTCCTCGCCGTACCTGGGTCCATCAGGTCCTCCAGAGGCGTGAGCAGTTTGGTGAGTTTCACCACTTGCTCCAGGAGCTGCGCCTGGATGACGGCGGATTCCAGCGCTATCACCGTCATTCACTCGGCCAGTTTGAGGACCTGCTGTCCCGCTTCGGTCCCAGAATCGCCCGCCTGGACACCAATTACAAGCGCTCAATCCCACCTGCAGAGCGCCTGTCCGTCTGCCTGAGGTTAGTAAAAGTGTTTAATACGGTAGTCCTTTATTGATACCTGTGCTAATATATGCTAAACCATCCATTTATACACTGCTAACATGGATGTGCTATGCTAACAGTGAATGCTGTCGGTGTTTACTGAAAGCAAACTGTGGTACAGAGACGACTAT
>NW_005187625.1:1008491-1010447 GCF_000239375.1 Pundamilia nyererei | reverse complement strand
ACGCAAATCGGCTTCCGAATTTTCGCGGGAGCCGCAATCGCGGGTCAGCGCGCCTTTCCATTGACTTTACATGTAAGCCTGACGCTCCGCCTGCTTCTATCGCGTTCGGTGTGAACACACCGTTACTGTGATCAAGCCATATTTTGCACAAACTGAACAGCTTGAACTGCAAACTTTCAGAACACTTCAAGTCGATCTCAGTCAGATTACCAGTGCTGCCCTATTTTACACTATGAGGCTTGTCGTGCTACTTCATGGAACTGAAGCAAAAAGCTGGTACAGTAATCTCTCCAGTTACCCTGTCTGTTTGACACTAACAACAACAAACACAGATAAAGCAATAAGTACAAATAGAAATTTAAACCTGTATGATCAAATCTTACTCTTGAAATTATATCATTTTCCACTTTACTTCTATAACTTCTTTTACATCTGTATACTATTAACACAGAACACAATACCTGCTTCCTGTATTTACATCATCCAATCAGCGTGCTGAACATTCTCACGTGGTTTGCAGTGACGCGTTTAGGTTCGCTTGGAGTTCATTTTGATTTTTCTCCGTGTGAAAACCGCAGGATAAAGCTATAAGTTGACAAACTCGTCGGGTGAATCGGACCAGAGTAAACGAACTACATGTGTGAAAATTCCACGAAAGAGTGCCTCCGTACACAGATGCATCATCATCATCAGGAGGGGCGGGTTCCTTGGCAGCTGAGATGACGCTAACAGCAAACTCTCTAGGTGTTTCCTTCCTGCTCAAAGTTTCTTCTTCCTGAGGTTACTGTCTGATGATCGTGTCCGTGTGAAGGTAATGTTAGCAGTCTGTAATGTTTTCCTGGCTAACATTAGCTGTGTGCAGAAAGTTATTCAGGCTGATGATATTTCAACCAGCAGTTCGTAGCTGCTGACTGTAGTATAGAGACTTCTGGTAGACCTTAAATGCCATTACTTAGCTTGGCTCTTAGCTTTCCTGTCAGCTTGGCACAGTTTAGAAATGCAGTGAGACCTCATAACACGAAGCCAACATGACTTTATCAGTCCTGTATCAGTGAACTAATTAGCTTCCTCTGCTCTCACAGGGGCATGAGTCTATGCACCGCTGATACCTACAGTACAGTATCCATTAGACTGCCTTCAGACAGCGAAGCCTGTAACAAAACAGGTTATTGAGTATACTGAGACCATTTAAAGAAGATCGCATATGACTCACAGTTTACAGCTCAATGGAAGAATTCAGATGTTGAGATGCAACATATTTAAAATAGAATTTTTACCTTTTCCTTGCTTAGCTTAGTATTTTGAAAATATTACAGCTTGTTTTCTCTTCTTTTAACAGTCTTAAAATATTCAGTTGCCCTTTTTAAACAATAGAATAGCTACACTCTTGTTTTCACCACAAATGTTTAACAGAAATGCTATTACCTGGTTTGTTTTGATATGGCTGCATATCTTAAGAGTTATGCTGAACTCTCTGGATTTACTGTGTGAGAATGCTGGGCAGTATGCACAAAAAATAATCTGTTTTTATTTCTATTTCATATATAAGGATAACAATACATTTCATTATTTCTATTTTATATCTAATATCTCTGCTTTTCTTTATCTATATGGGTAACACCCCCTCCAATCCATTGTCAGAATAGTTGTCCAAGAGCCAAGGAGCACTTGTGGAGAGTTATACAGGGAATGCAGAATTATTAGGCAAGTTGTATTTTTGAGGAATAATTTTTTTATTGAACAACAACCATGTTCTCAATGAACCCAAAAAACTCATTAATATCAAAGCTGAATGTTTTTGGAAGTAGTTTTTAGTTTTAGCTATTTTAGGGGGATATCTGTGTTTGCAGGTGACTATTACTGTGCTGGCAACTTAACAAAAAACAAATATATACCCATTTCAATTATTTATTTTTACCAGTGAAACCAATATAACATCTCCACATTCACAAATAT